>NW_025141266.1:0-1245 GCF_004010195.1 Chiloscyllium plagiosum | reverse complement strand
TTACCCTTTCGGAAAACCACTAGTCACCAGCTGGAACCCTGAGAAGGACTATTTTATCTCCGCTCTCTGCCTTCTACCAGACAGGCAAGCTCCTATCCATGCTTATACTTGGCCTATAACACCATGGGCCCTTATCTTACTCAGCAGCCTCCTGTGTGGCACGTTGTCAAAGACCTTTTGGGAGACTCATTGTTTCTCCATTGCCAAACATGCTTGTTACGTCCTCAACGAATTCTAACAGAATTGTCAAGTATGGCCTTCCCTTGATGAAAGCATGCTGACCTTGCCCTATTTTACGATGCACTTCCAAGTATTCAGAAATTTCGTCCTTCACAATGGACACCAAATCATACCAATGACTAAGGTCCGGCTAATCAGCCTATCATTTTCCGTCTTTTTCCTTACTCCCTTCTTAAACAAAGGGTTTATATTAACAGTTTTCCGGTCCTCTGGGCTCCTCCCTGCTTCCAGTAATACCTGAAACTTCACTACTAAAGCCTCCACTATCTCTTCAGCTATTGCCTTCAGAACTCTGGCGTGTAGTCCATCTGTTCCAGGTGAGCTATCTATTTTCAGAACTTACAGTGCTGTAGCATCTTTGCCTTGGTGATGGTCACCATACTCATCTCTGTTCCCTCCCCCTCCCCACTACCACCTATACTTTTGAAGTTTTGGGATATTACTCGTGCCTTCCACCGTGAAGACTGACACAAAGCACTTATTCAATTCCTTAGTTTCTTTGTTCAGTTTCTTTGTTACCCATTACTAAATCTGCAGTGTCATTTTCCAGCAGCCCAATGTCCACTCTCGAGTCTTAATCATTATATATCTGAAGACATTCTTGCAATTTTTTTTAATATTACTGACTAGCTGTCCCTTATACTTAATCTTCACCCTCCCTATTTCTTTCTTCATTATCCTCCATTGGTCTTTGCAGGCCTCCCAGTCCTTTGGTTTCGCACTGCCGTTGCCACCTAATATGCTTTCCGTTTTGCGTTTATGCTGTCCCTGACTTCCCTGGTCAGCCATGGTTGCCTCATTCTTCCTTTTCCTAGGGGCGAATTTTGCTGTGCCACTCGGAATGCTCCCAGAAACCCTTGCCATTGCTGTTCAATGTCGTTCCTACTCGGCTCTTCTCTCAGTCAATCCTCTACAGTTCCTCCTTCAGGTAGCTACCCTTATTCAATTGTAAAATAGTTACATCTTATTCTGCCTTCTCCCTCTCAAAGTGCACAGTATATTCTG
>NW_025141265.1:0-1245 GCF_004010195.1 Chiloscyllium plagiosum | reverse complement strand
ATCAAATCAAGAGTGACCCTGCCAGTGCAGTACTGAGGGAGTGCGGCATTTTTGGGAGATCCTGCCTTCCAGATGAGATAATGTCCTTTAGGGGAGGGAATCTACCTTCTGTATTCTGTATGTTGAATATCCTCGCACAGTCATAGACAAATATTGCTGGCTCTCAGTGAACTTTCAGGCTGCCCAGCCAATCAATCACATTGAAGCATGATCACTGGAGTGAGTCTGAACAGTGATGATCACTCAGTGTTTGAAAGCCCCACACCAAACTCAAACCCCTCTCATGCTCAACGTTTCAGTTTGTGAACCAACTGTGTGGAAAATATGAATGTCGTTCCTCATTCTCTGCAGACGATATTAACACTGTTCTGTTTCTCTCCCATAGCAACATGTGGTAAGTACAGCACAAATTCACAATCTTAAAATACCTGTCACTGAGAAATGCCTCCGTTTTTCTGACCAAAGGCTGCATTGATGATTTCGGATCCCTCCCACAACATTCTGAATTGACACCAAGCTGGGGCTGAGTCAGGGATTGCTCTGTCCCCTCAGTCACACAGCTGTAGGTTGGAGACCCACTGCACAGACTTAGACAGAAACCTAGACTGAGAATCTCAAAGAAGTGCTGAGGTAAACCTGTCCAATTAGAGGACCAGGCTTCGGGATGGGATATTAAGCTGATATCACCTTCCCAAATGGATGACAATGATCCCAGGCTGTTAGCTCAAACAAGGGCCACTCTTCCGCGGAGTTGATCTCTGATACCTATCTCTAAATTCACATGTCAATAATATTGTTTTAGTGGCCATTGCCACACTTCTGATTTGGGATCTTGCTGTGTCCTAACGACTTCCTACATGGCTGCACTGCCTGAACTTCCGGAAGTGCTTCACTTTCTGTGCTGCATGTGGTGTCATTGTGATGGTCGCTAGAGAAATGCAGGGCCATTTACTATGGAAATATACAAATCAGCTTCCTGACCAGGACATATTCTCATGTCTCACGAAGAGTCCGGACAAGTCCTCCTGAATTAATTATCCAGAGTAGAGTTATTTTAAACCCTGTCTATGGCTGTTTGTGATTTTACATTCAGCATCATTAATATAAACTGGTTCCAGTAACGTGGAGCGTGAGGGATACTCATTCAACTCGTTCACTGCTGTCCTTGAGGGAATAAACTGAAGAGTAACCCTCCCAGTGTGCTGAGGGAGTGCTAATTTGCTGGGGTCCCTGCCTTCCAGATGA
>NW_025141264.1:0-1245 GCF_004010195.1 Chiloscyllium plagiosum | reverse complement strand
TAATTGCAGGAGACAGTGTGGTCGTGGAGGTTTGTGTGTGTGTGTTTCTGTGTATCTGTTTAATGGCAGGAAACAAATTGGGTGTCAAGGGCTGTGTGTGCGTGTGTGTTTGCGTGTATATCTGTGTAATGGCAGCAGACAGCATGTTCGTGGAGGCTTGTGTGTTCGTGTTTCTGTGTAGATCTGTGTAATGGCAGGAGACGGGATGGTCGTGGAGGATTTTATGTGGGTGCTTCTGTTTATATCTGTTTAATGGCAGGAGACAGTGTGGTCGTGGATGATTGTGTATGTGTGTGTTTCTGTGTACATCTGTTTAATCACAGGAGACAAGGTGGTCATGGATTGTTTTGTGTGTGTATTTCTGTTATATTTGTTTCGTGGCAGGAGACAGGAAGGTGGTTTAGGGTTTTGTATGTGTTTCTGTGTATATCTGTGTATTGACCGGAGGCAGGATGTTAGTGGAGAGTGGTGTGTGTGTGTAAGTGTGTGTGTGTGTAAGTGTGTTTGCGTAAGTGTGTGTGTCTGTATATCTGTTTAATGGAAGGTGACAGCGTGATGGTGGAGGGTTGTGTCTGTGTTTCTGCATATATTTGTTTAATGGCAGGAGAAAGGGTGGTGGTGGAGGGAATATGTGCGTGTTTCTGTGAATATCTGTTTAATTGCAGGAGACAGATTGGTGATGGACGGTTGGGTGTGTGTGTGTTTCAGTGCATATCGGTTTAATGACAGAGGACAGGGTGGTGGTGGAGCACGGTGTGCGTGTGTTTCTGTGCATATATGTTTAATCGTAGGAGACAGGGTGGTGATGGAGGGTTGTGTGTGTTTGTGTAAATTTCTGTTTAATGGCAGGAGACAGTGTGTTGGTGGAGAATGGTGATTGTGTGTTTCTGTGCATAACTGTTTAATGGCCGGAGACAGGGTAGTGCTGGAGTTTTGTGTGTGTATTCCTGTATATATCTGTTTAATTGCAAGAGACAGGGTGGTCGTGGAGGGTTGTGCGCGTGTTTCTCTGTATATCTGCTTAATGACAGGAAACAAATTGGGTGTCAAGGGTTTTGTATGCGTGTGTGTGCGTTCCTGTGTATATCTGCTTAATGCCAGAAAACACTGTGGTGGTAGAGGATTGTGTGTACCTGTTTAATGGCGGGGGACAGGATGATGGTGTCGAGATGTGTATGTGTTTCTATTTATACCTGTTAATTGACGGAGAGAGTGTGATGGTGGACGTGTGTTTCTGTGTATATC
>NW_025141263.1:0-1245 GCF_004010195.1 Chiloscyllium plagiosum | reverse complement strand
GAGAGTATTGTGTGTGCGACGTATTTACATAGAAAGTATTGTGTGTAGGACATATTTAAATGGAGAGTATTGTGTGTGGGACATTTTTACATGGAGAGTATTGTGTGTGGGACACATTTACGTGGAGAGTATTGTGTGTGGGACATTTTTACTTGGAGAGTATTGTGTTTGGGAAATATTTACGTGGAGAGTTTTGTGTGTGGGACATATTTACATGGAGAGTATTGTGTGTGGGACACATGTACATGGGGAGTATTGTGTGTGGGACACATTTACGTGGAAAGTATTCTGTGTGGGACACATTTACTTGGAGAGTATTGTTTGTGGAACACATTTACATGGAGAGTATTTGTGTGGGACATATTTTCGTGGAGAGTATTGCGTGTGGGACACATTTACATTGAGAGTATTGCGCGTGCGACATATTTACATGGAGAGTATTGTGTGTGAGACACCTTTACGTGGAGAGTATTGTGCGTGAGACACATTTACATGGAGAGTATTGTGTGTGAGACACATTTACTTGGAGACAATGGTGTGTAGGACACATTTACATGTAGAGTATTGTGTGTGGGTCTCATTTGCATGAAGAGAATTGTTGGTGGGACACGTTTACATGGAGAGTTTTGTATATGAGACATATTTACATGGAGAATATTGTGTGTAGGACATATATACATGGAGACTATTGTGTGCGAGACACATTTACATGGGGAGTATTGTGTGTGGGACACATTTACGTGGAGAGTATTGTTTGTGGGACATAGATACATGGAGAGTATTGTGTGTGGGACACATTTACATTGACATTATTGTATGTGGACACATTTTCATGGAGAGTATTGTGTGTGGGACACATTTACTTGGAGAGAATTGTGTGTGAGATACATTTACATGGAGAGTATTGTGTGTGAGACACATGTACGTGGAGAGTATTATGTGTGGGACACAATTACATTGACAGTATTGTATGTGGACACATTTACATGGATAGTATTGTGTGGGGGACACATTTACGTGGAAAGCATTCTGTGTGGGACACATTTACATGGAGAGTATTGTGTGTGGGACATATTTACATGGAGAATATTGTGTGTGAGACACATTTACATGGAGAATATTTTGTATGGGACACATTTACATGGAGAGTATTTTGTGTGGGACATATTTACTTTGAGAATATTGTGTGTGGGACATATTTACATGGAGAGTATTGTGTGTGAGACACATTTACGTGGAGAGTAT
>NW_025141262.1:0-1245 GCF_004010195.1 Chiloscyllium plagiosum | reverse complement strand
GTCCACCAACACCAGCTTTCCAAGCAGCAAAAGGAGTATCGACAACATCATCACTGTGGTGCTGAGAGGGAGAATGACAAAACTGAAACACCGATGCTCATTTTATGGTTTCAAAGAGTACCCTGCTTTTCATCACAGACATAATGATAACTGGCACCAGTTTGAATTCTGTTAAAAGTTACATCACTAACTGAGGCAGGGAGTGACTGGAACGGAAGTTCAAAACTATCTCCTTAAAGTTTACATGATGTACCGAACAAAGTTACCAGCCTGAGTAAAGAGAAAACGAAAGAAGATCGAAATAATTTATTTATAGGAAATCAGTAACACAATGAAGCCGTTTAGATCCTCGAATCTGCTCAGCTGCTCGGAATACCACGTGCAATCTGTGTGATATCTCCATATGCCTGTCTTGAGACCACATGCCTTGCTCAAAACAAAATGTGTCTTTCTCAGATTTAAATGTAACAAATTGAATAAACATCAGCCGCCATTTGAAGATGAGATTTCCTAACCGCCACTATTCTCTGTGTGTAGAAGTGCTTTCTATTAACTCTCCTGAATGACACTGTCAGTGTTCTTAAATACTTTGGACATTGCTTACTGGAACGTGTACTTATTACCTGTTCTTAACTGCCCTCTAGTGAAAGTGGTAGGAAGTTGCCTTCTTGAAGTGTTGCACTCTGGGTGCTGCAGGTTGGCTTTCAATACCCTTCGGCAAGGAATTCTGGTAATTCGTCCCAGCACATTTTAGACATTTAATTCAAATTGTCACATTGTTTCTGTTTATCTCCCCTGACGGTCGCTGTTGATTCTCAGAACTTCTTAATTCTACCACCCTTTCACGATTCAGATTCCAGAGATGAAGAATTAAATGGGTCTCATCACCCTTCAGAAATTAAGACGTGATGTTCGGGGTTTGTGCTTGTGCCCGTAATGAACTGCTTCCAGGGCCTAAAGCTCCTCCATGAAGACATTCGCAGAAGGAATGCATTGTGTTTCGGGTATTCACAGAGATTTGGAATTCCTGTGTTATGTAACGGGATCTGTCAATGAACAATGGAAGCATATCGAGAATGACAAAATCCCTACAGTGTGTAAGTCGGTGATTCGGCCATCCTGTCCACATCGATTGAAAAGCATCCCACCTAGACCCACCACATGAAAGTTTGGCTGCCTGGGTACTGATTTGGCTGGCCCATAGAAGACGACAATGGTCGCATATGGGAAGTACTCAGCCTGTAT
>NW_025141261.1:0-1245 GCF_004010195.1 Chiloscyllium plagiosum | reverse complement strand
GAAGGGTTTTGAATATGATTCAAGCCTGCTATCCGGGAAAGATACCAGGAGTAGTAGTCTCATTAGACGCGGAAAAGGCATTCGATAGGGTTGAATGGTCATATTTGTTTTACACATTGGAAAAGTTTGGCGTTGGAAAAGTGTTTAACAAATGGGTCTCAACATTGTATAGTGATCCCAAAGCAGTTGTGGTTACCAGTGGATTAGGTTCGGATAGCTTCAATGTGGATAGGGGCTGCCATCAGGGATGTCCTCTCTCACCATTGTTATTTACGCTAATAATTGAACAGAAGCTATACGGACTGATTCTAATATAACAGCCCCGAGGATTGGTACAGGTAAACATAAAGTTACTCTTTATGCAGATGATGTTCTTCTATTCCTCAGTAATCCTCTGATGTCCGTGCCTCGCTTAATCCAAGTTATTAATACATTTAGTGCATTCTCAGGCTATAAAATTAATTTCTCAAAATCGGAGGCTATGCCAATGGGTGGCCTTGCTATGATACCCCACTTAGTGGACGGATCCCATTTTCCCTTTCGGTGGTCCCTGGAAGGTTTCTTATATTTAGGCATTTTTATTGCCCCAGTATTTGGTCAGTTATACAAGACTAACTTTGTGCATTTACTGGAAAGGATAAGGCAGGACCTCCAGCGATGGGGAGACCTTCCAACTTCCTGATTGGGTAGAATAGCACTAATTAAAATGAATGTCCTGCCCCGTCTCCTATACCCTATGAGAATGCTTCCGGTGATGCTGCCGAGTACGGCTCTACGTAAATTATATGGCTGGTTGGGTTCCTCTATCTGGAATCATAGATGGCCCCTCATTAAGCTGAATAAGCTACAGCTTCCACAGGCAAGGGGAGGATTGGATTTCCCAGATTTTAGGAAATATCAGTTAAGTTCCCTATTAAGTTACATAGCTGATTGGGTCTTGTCTGATCCACAGTCAATCTGGCTGGACATCGAGGCTTCTCAAGTAAAATGCCCACTTATTAACCGTTTATTTTCAGGCAAGAGGAAAATCATTGCGGATCACTGTGAAAACCCTATAATACTAAACACAATTAAAGCTTGGAATATAATGCGGCAAAATGAGGGCAACTCATATAAAACATCCCCCTATGCTCCGATAGTGGGAGCATGGAGATTTCAACCGGGGGTTGCAGATGCCACTTTTAAACTCTGGAGATCCCGGGGTATCTCTGTTTAAAGATGGGGTCCTGATGTCTTTTGAACAGC
>NW_025141260.1:0-1245 GCF_004010195.1 Chiloscyllium plagiosum | reverse complement strand
TTTACAACAAGATTAATAGTTGACCCTTTCTCATTGTTTAATGTGAGACTGATTAGGTTTTTGTACATAATACAAAAGTGCTAATCATTGTAGAATAATCAACTCTAACCACAGGTAAACTAAGTATGATGTACCGACTTGTGAGTTTATTGGTTGGAACTTTCAACTCCTTCTTAATCCTCTATATTCACATACACAGACAAACAAATAAGATTGTTCCTGGTTCAAGAAAACAATGAGGATGTACAGTTCAATAACACCAGTTCACAGGATCAAATTATGTGTCCCTTTCACTTTCCAAAACCATTAATTCTCTGAGCTACTTATTTTTAGATTTCCAGATAATGTTGACAAGTATTATCATTACCAATAAATAAAAATCAACTTTTTTTTTCTCAGTAATATCCTTTGCAAGTATTCAAACCGAATGAAGCATCTTCATTCTTTAATTTCTTATTCAACTAATAGGTTCACAAGCAATTCCTTTCTGTAACCTATGCATATTCATCAGGTATGGTTCTCTCTCTAACGCCCTCTCTTTCATCAAGAGACACATACACAAGTTCACACTATTTCAAAAAAAAGCCTCAGATTTCCCAGCCCTATCTGCTTGGAGTATTGTAACAGCTTAAAACTGCTTTCCACATTTAATGGCATGGGGACGTTCAAATTTCTATGTCGTTTTGCCAGTGTGGATATTTTCTCTTCGATTTGAATCTCCTTGAGCTCCCTCACCTTCTACCTTGAGCTGGGTCGTGAATCTGAGATTAAGCACTTCAGCAAATACCTCACAAGGGAGCTTGTCTAATCACTTATCTTAAGTCACATGATTTCTCACAAATGTTGTTTTGACTAAATGCCAAAATAATGGTTTTCTGGCACTTAGTAAAAACAAGACTCCTTCACAGAATGGAAATCAAAATCCCGCGTAGCTCTACTTTCGAACTCAATGTTTCGAAATGTAAGTAATGCTTTGAAATTTTTGATCAAAGTCTCGTACACGTGTCAACCTTGATGTGAAGCAGTATGCATTAATGGTCAGCCAATATGTACCCAGAGCTGAACTGATTCAAGTCAATTGCCTTCAATCTATTACTGATTTTCCTTCTTGTTTTCTGATTGATTGCACATGATTGTTGGAGGAAACGCTTGAATTCACAAAAACTCCAATAGTGCTAAGTTAAAAATCACACAACACCAGATTACAGCCCAACAGATTTAATTGGAAGCACACTAGCTTTCGGA
>NW_025141259.1:0-1245 GCF_004010195.1 Chiloscyllium plagiosum | reverse complement strand
TCTGCAGTCCTCACTTTCTCCTCATATCCTTCTAAACCTTTCCTTTCCTTTCCTTGTACTTGTCCAAATTTTGTAACTGTACCTGCCTCTACCACTTCTTCTGCCAGCTCATTGCATATATGCACCACTATTTGTGTGAAAATGTTGCCCCTTTCACCTTAAACCTGTGCCTTCTAGTTTTGGACTCCACTACCCTGGGGAAAAGACCTAGGCTATTCACCTTGTCTGTGCCTCTCATGATTTTATAAATCTCTATAAGGTTACCCCTCAATCTATTCTGCTCCAGGGAAAAAAATCCCCAGCCTCTCCTTATAATATAAATCCTCCAGTCTGGGTAACAACCTTATAAATTTTTCTGCACCATTTCCGAGTTTTATAACATCGTTCCGATAGCATGGCAACCAAAATTGTGTGCACTACTCCGAATGTGGTCTTACAAATGTCTAATACAGCTGTAACAGGAACCCCAACTCTGTTACTAAATGCTCTGACCGATGAAGGCAAGCGTGCCAAACGCCTTCTTGACTACCTCGCCTACCTGCGACACCACATTCAAGGAACTATGTACCTAGTCTTTCTGTTTGAGAACACTTCCCAGGGCCCTACCTCTAACTGTAAGTTCTGCCTTGGTTTGTCTTACCAAAATGCAATACATCTGAATTAAATTCCATTTGTCATTCCTTGGCCCACTGGCCCAGTGATCAAGATGCCTTTGTACTTCTTCATTGTCCTCTACACCAGCAATGTTTGTGGCATCCCCAAACTTACTAACCATGCCCCTCCTACATTCTCGACTAAACTGTCCATATAAATGACAAACAACAATGGACCCAACATCGATCCTTATGACCCACTGAAAGTCACAAGTCACAAAGATGTATATTTTGAGTGAAGTCCAGGCATTCACAAAGATCCTGTTCATTGATAGACTTAATGGCATCATGTTCAGCACAACACTGTCGGATAGGCTGGTTCCTGTGCTGTACTGTTCTATGTTCTAATGTAAATTACTATGTCAATCTGGAGTTAAGCCAACTTAGAATAGAATTTCATAGACATCCTATAGTGTGGAAACAGGCCCTTTGGCCAAACAGGTCCACACCAAACCTCCAAAGAATAACCCACCCAGACCTATTCCCCTACCCTATCACTCTACATTTACCCTGACTAATGCACCTAACCTACACATCTCTGAACACTATGGGCAATTTTGCATGGCCAATTCACCTAACCTGCATATCTTTG
>NW_025141258.1:0-1245 GCF_004010195.1 Chiloscyllium plagiosum | reverse complement strand
GTGTGTGTCTGTGTGTGATGAGCTTCCTGAGGAAGTGGTGGATCCGGGGACAGTTCCAACCTGTAAAACACATCTGGACATGAGGAGGGAAAGGGATAGGGGCTGGGAACAGGCAGGTGGGGGACCAGTTCAGTTTGGGATTATCTTCGGCATGGGCTGGTTGGGCCGAAGGGTATTTCCCCGTGCTGTATGACTCTACAACTAGGTCAGCTGAACAGTCTCTCAGTTCCCTGCCCCCCCTTTACCCCCTCTAGTCCCTGACACTGGGTCAGTCGGACAGCTCTCAGTTCCCCCCCTTTCCCTCCTCTCTCTAGCCCCTGACACTGGGTCAGTTAACAGTCTCTTAGTTCCCCCCGCCTTACCCCTCTCGCCCCCTATCACTGGGTCGGTTAACCAGTCTCGCAGTGCCCCCTGCTGCTGACCCTGACACTAACAGGGAGATCTCGGTGTTGCAGGTGTCTCTCTGACAGCTGTCGGAGAATGGAACATTGGTGAACAGTCTCACCCCCCCCCCCCCCCACACCCCGATGTGCCTCTGATGTGGTTATAATTTCCACGGAGGGGGCGGTTGGAAACGGGGTCAGCTCTCTGTGAAAGGTGTCTCGTGACCCACAATCCCGTTTCACCGCAGGCTGGCAACGCCTCAACAGGTCCTCTAAACCACCGCACTGCCCCACCCCCTCCCAGTGCAGACCGCAGCACTCCATCTGCTGTGTCGGTGGGATAGCGACAGGGGTCCTGTTTGTTCAGGCGTGCGGACAGTGGGGAAGAGGGGTCAGGAGAGGACGCAATCATGGCACGGGCTGACACGCGCGAAACCGGCAAAATTCCAGGCCTTGACTCACACAGAGACGTGACGCGTCCTTCGGCAGTCAGGCTGCTCCCAGACACTGACACTTGGGTCTGTCAGGGTCTGCCTGTTAGAGGAAGCGCCTTGCGAGGCCGGGGAGGGGTCCCGAAGAGTTTGAGCAGGATTTTGCCGGGTTTTAGTAGGGGGTTGGGTTACAAAGAAAGACTGGGACAGGGCCGGGACTCTGTTCACTGGAGCGTGGGAGGCTGAGACACGACCAGAGAGGAGTTTATAAATTAACGAAAGGTACAGACAGTGGGTACGGTTTCCCGAGACTGGGGGATTACAGCACGAGGGAGCAGGTTTTCAGGATGGCAAGGACAGAGATTTAAAACAGACGGGAGGGACAATTACTTTTCACACAGAGAGTGGGTGTGTGTGTGTGTGTGTGTGTG
>NW_025141257.1:0-1245 GCF_004010195.1 Chiloscyllium plagiosum | reverse complement strand
GACAGAGCTTAGATCTGATCTGTTAGTCTTGGGGTCATTTCCCCCTCTCCATCAGACGTTAGTCCTGCTGTTTCGAATGTAACCAGTCACATGTGGTAGCTTTCATGCGTTGTAATCAGGTTTTGGTGCACGTGATTCCGACCCTGGTATGTTCATACACATTCGTCACTGAACCATGCATCGGCTTGATGGTAATGGTAGACTGATGGATTATCTCCGGGATGAAGTTACAGATTATCATTTAATATAATTCTGTTTCTGCTGCTGCTGTGGTCTACAGCATCAGATGATAACTCAGTTTGAGTTGCAATATCTACAATTCAATTTTACTGACTGTCCCACAGTTCAGACCGAGACCCATTCAGACATCAGCCCTGTATTCTGTGACCTAACCTGGTTTCTGATGCGGTAACACTTCCACTTTCATATTATCATTCTTCTGAGGGCCTCTCCCTGGTATCACGCCTATAATTTGTTACTTTAACTCAATCCATTTTAAGCAATAATCTAAATCGTTTCTTTTCGACAATGTCAACTTCTGTATTTGAAGTAAATGTGTTTCCCTCTGTTTCTATCCATGACCATGATTCAGGGCTCTGCAGTGTCAGTGATGCCAGACTTACGTAGTTTCACAGTCAAGGAACTTGTACACCATGCGTTATTGTTCAGTCCCCAGTGTACGGCGCTCCATGTTGGACAGGATGTTTGTGCATATTTGATATCCTTCTTTGGAATTTGTCCAAAAACAGAAATTGCTGAAAAAATTGCTGAAGATGTTGCAGCATCTTCTGGAATGAATGCAGTGTTTATCCTTTCAGGTACGGTGACCCTCGCCAAAGCTCCCAGTTTCTCAAGCCATTTTAGTATTTTTATTACTAGTATCCATAGTTATTTGTCTTGTGAAAATTTGTTCTGTGCCTATACATTTCTGGAGAAATTCAGGAGAAACAGCGTTCGCATTTCAAGCCCCGTGTGACACTTCTTCATAACTGAAAAGGATTGGAAACTTAGCTTTTTAAAAGCTTGCCTGAGGTGGGAGATAGGTGACAGGGAAAAGAGGGCGTGGCAAAGATAAACCGGCTGTTAGCAGTGGTGAACTAGAAAATGATATAAAATGGGTTTGAATTAAGGTGTGAATGGAGAAAGGGGTTCTCTATATTGAGTGCAAGATAAAGAAGACACAATCACACAAGGTGATAGGGAGGCCAGGAAGGAGTATGTTGACAATGTGGCATTATAAAGGTC
>NW_025141256.1:0-1245 GCF_004010195.1 Chiloscyllium plagiosum | reverse complement strand
CCACCTTATGGCAACCTCTGATCATCTTCTATGCCTCTCTAAATTCACCCTTCAAACTTCTTGTCGCTGTCAAAAACCGCCTCAAGTCCCTCAACCTTTCCTCGTAAGACCATCTCTCCATAGAAGGCAACATCCTAGAAAATGTCCTCTGCACCCTTTCCAATGCTTTCATATCCATCGTATAATGTGGCGACCAGAAATGCACGCAGCTCTACGAGTGCGGCCACACCAGTTAATTTCTGGAGCTGCAAAGTGATAATTTCGCTCTGACACTGATTCACTCTCCCAAGAAAAACTAACACACCATGCTCCTTGCAAAAAAACGTGTCAACGTGGGTGGTAACTTTCCGAGTTTTATATACATGGGCTCCAAGATCGCTCTGCACATCTACACTTCCAAGAATATTACAATTAGCCAAGAACTCTTTATTGTTGTTGCTCCTTCCAAAGTAAATTATCTCACAATTTTCCACATTAAAATCCATTTGCCACTTCTGTGGTCAGCTCTGCAGATTATCCATGCCCCTCTGTAACCATCAGCAGATATTGACACTATTGACAACATCGTCGATCTTAATGTCATCTGTAAACTTACGAATCCATCATTCCATGCTCAAATCCAGGTCATTTATAAAAATGACAAACAACAGCGGACACAAAAAGGAACCTCATAGTACACCATCAGTTACTGAACTCCAGGATTATCATTTCCCATGAACTGCCACACTCTGTCTTCTTTCAGCGAGCCAATTTCTGATCCAAACCGCTAAACCATCCTCAATCCCATGACTCTGTATTTCATGCAACAGCCGACAGTGCCTTACTGAAAACCATATCCACCACATCAACCACATTACTCTCATCCATCTGTTGGCTCACCTTCTCAAAGACCTCAATAAGGTTTGTGAGGCACAACCTGCTATTCATAAAATCGTACTCACTATCCCGAATCAACTTCTTCCTTTTTCGATGATCATAAATCCTATCTCTCAAAATCTGTTCCAAAAAGTTAGCTGCGAGAAAGCTAAGGATCACTGTTCTATAATTACCAGCATTGTCTCTACTCCCCTTCGTGAAGAAGGGGACAATATTTGCTAAACTCGGGTCTTCTAGCACTAATGACATAAACACTGACGAAATAAAACTTATAGCCAAAAGTTCTGCAATCTCCTCCCACGATTCGCAGAGAATCCTCGGATACATCCCATCAAATCCAGGGGACAAACCTATTTTTAGACTTTCATG
>NW_025141255.1:0-1245 GCF_004010195.1 Chiloscyllium plagiosum | reverse complement strand
CAGCATCTGCAGTCCTCACTTTCTCCTGTCCAGGTGCGTTAGCCATGGTAAATGTGGAACTACAGGGCAGGGGTGGGATGCTCTTCAGAGGGTCAGTGCAAAATCATTGTGGCAAATAGCCTCTATCTGCACAGTAGGGATTCTATGAAATAATGGGTGCAGTACTCGTGATTTTGCATTCAATTGAAATTGCTTAGAAGGTGCAACAGTACAGCATTTATAAGTTGGTTTCCAGGTAAAGTGGAATTCATGAGTTCAAAATTGACAGTGATAAGTTGTGACTATTAATTTTATAGATCTTGAAGCAAAATATTGTAGACGCTGGAGATCTGAAATAAAAACAGACCAAGCTGATAAAGCTCACTATCTATTGGAGAGATATTCAGAGTTGAACTTTTGAGTCCAATATGATGTCTTAACAACTGAAATGATGTTAAAAGGTGCTGGGGATTATATTGCTGGGAAGAAAGGTTTCAGGGGGTGGGTTGCGGAATGGTGGGGTTGGGGGATGCTTCTTCAAGTGCCCTTAACGCATCCTCCAGACCAGTGCTTTATTTTGTCACGACTATCATTCTTTACCCTTTCTTCCATGTCATCTTTGCTATTTAATCTCCCCCACTCACTAATTATCCCTTCCAGTTTTGTTTCTCTTAAGCCTCCCTAAAGTCTAATTAATGCTAATTAAGAATGTTGTGATTCAGTATGTTGTGCTGCAGCAGGAGGTAATTACAGAACACAGACTTTCAGTGAGGATGGGCAAACAACGTTATGTACAAAAAGGTTGGTTTTCTGTTTCACAATAAGGAAAAAATTGAACTCCTGAAACATATGGGAAGCAATCCGTGAGGGGGAAATGTATGGATCTCTTTATCGGAGGATCAAACCATGAATTACTTGTTTAAAAAGCCATTCTAAAGAAGGGTCACCAGACCAAAATGATATCTCCAATTTCCCTCCACAGATGCTGCCAAACCTATTGAGATAGTTCAGCAATTCCTGTTTTTGATCACAAACTGCTTATTGTTCGCTTGTGAGAAACTCTGATAAGACTTTCAGGATGGGTGTGCCCTGAGTGAGAGTGTTCATGAACATGTGCCATGTCAGATTTAAGTGTGACTTTAGATATTTGGTTGCTGATGGAAGTGTCTTGAGAGCCAAACCCAATGAATAGGAAATGTGGGAGAACCTACTTATTGGAGGCCAAATTGGAAAAACTGAGGGATTGTACAAGATTCCACATTTTGT
>NW_025141254.1:0-1245 GCF_004010195.1 Chiloscyllium plagiosum | reverse complement strand
ATGGATATAAATTGATCGGAAAACAATTTCATCCTGAATGAAACTGAACAGTGTCGAAAGTACGAATGAGAATAACATGCAAACATCACACAGAGTGATGTCCACGAAGGCCAGTAGAGGACTGTGATAACGGGAATTGGCTGACGGGGTGAAGAGTTGTACCGGACTGAAGAGCACGTTATATTCGGCTTGCTGGCCAGGAATACAAGCAGTGCATCGCAGTAATGTTTCTTTCCTTCCACTCTCCTCAAAATAAAACAGGAAGTGGTGGGGTCGATAGATGTGCCATTACAAAATTGGTTGAGAGTAGTGATAGAAGTAAGGTTCTCGCTTGAGAGGCTTTGGAACGCAACGGTCCCTACCCCCAAAATGTTACACCTAAGCGCAGGTAAAGTTATTTAAACTTTATTTTTAGTTTTACAGCAGTTAGGATGGCAGTTGGATGAGTCACGTGCTCCACGTGTAGGATATGGAAGTTCTGGCAGACTTCCATTGTCCCTGATCACTGCAACTATGGAAGTGAACCCAGCTGCAGTTATTGGGAGACCGTGTTACAGAGCTGAAGCTGGATGCACTCAGGATCGTCCGAGATGCTGACTGCTTCATAGATACGAATTTTAATGAGGTGGTCACAACGGAGGTATAGGACGAGAGTAGCTGGGTGACCACTAGGAAAAGCAAAGGGAGTTGACAGTGAACGCAAGAATCCCCTGTGGACATTCCCCTCAGAAACAAGTATACAGATTTGGATACTCCTCGGAGATGGGATGACCATTCAGGTTAAAACAGTAGTAACCAGGTGGGTGGCACTGCGACTCGCTCTGGAACAGAGCGGAAAAAGGTAAAGTAAACAGGACATTAGTAATAGAACAGTTGATCGTTAAGTAGATAGATAGGATAGTTTCGAGCAGGAGCCCTCCCAGATTTAGGGCTCTGGCCGGAAACATCGATTCCCCTGCTCCTCGGATGCTGCCTGACCTGCTGTGCTTTTCCAACCACACAGTCGTGACTCTGATCTCCAGCATCTGCAGACCTCACTTCGACCCGGTCAGATAGGACAGTCTATGGGCGCAAACTGGAATCCAGAATTGTGTATTTCCGCTGATTACCAAGTTCCAGCGTGTCTTAGAACAGTGGCAGAATGTTCCCAACGGGGAGTGTGAGCAGTCAAAAATCATTGTGCATGATGGCCCGGTTGGATTAGGTCGAAATAGTGATCAGGTCTTGCATATTGAGTATAATGAG
>NW_025141253.1:0-1245 GCF_004010195.1 Chiloscyllium plagiosum | reverse complement strand
CTTCCATTGAGAGGAGGTTTACTGTTCAGGAGAGTACTGCAAAGGGAGGAAAAAGACGTCTGGTGCATTTATTTCGCCACACACGGCCTGATTGATAAGGCATTCAAGCTTATAGTATGGATTGACTCCGGGATGGGGATACTATAGCCATAACTGAAAGATGTCTGAGAGAAGGGTAGGGCTGGTAGATCCGTTGTGCAATATGCAGAAGCTGCAGGCGTGACAGAAATACCATCAAGTGAGGAGGGGGTGATGTCTTTTTGATAAGGGAGTAAATAACATCAGTGCTAACAGACGATACACTGAAGGGATCATTTAATGAGGCCATGTGTTTAGAATTTAGAAACAGCAGGAAGGTAGTCACTCTGTTAGGACTGTATTATAGACCACCAAGGAGCAAACAAGCAGCAGATGCTTCGCGAATTTGCAGATACTTGTAAGAATATGAGAGTAGTATTCTTTGATGATTTTAGATAAGATTAGATTAGATTTTCACAGATCAGCGAGGAGAGAAGATGGAGTGAAGCAAGGGCTGCTGGGAAGGTACGTTTTCCCACTTAAAAAGGGAATATCTCGGGATTCGTGTCTCCATTTTGATAGAGCGGCGAGGAAAGAAGGTGTAGTGAGCAAGTGCTGCCGGGAAGGGTAAGTTTTCCCACTTAAAAAGGGATTTACCATGGGAGTCGGGTCTCCATTTTGACAGAGCGGCGTGGAGAGAAGGTTGACTGAAGTGAAGGCTGCCGGGAAGCAATGGGCTTAATTTATATTTGGGCAATGGCTAAACACGAGTTCCTACACGTGTAGTGTCTCTCTCCCGTCCCGGTCCTCTAGCTGAAAGTAAAAGACTCTGCAAGGTAATGCTTTTATTTTTTTCTTTATTTTTCTTTTCATATATTTAAGTGCATTGTTTGGTTTTACTTCTTGTAAAGCAACGCTTACAGTGGTAGGGGACCTCAGACCAGTAGCATGTACCTTTCGCTTGATAGGAGTAGATAGGCGGTTCTGTGGCCGAAAACGGGACTCCCAGATGGTAAGATGTCTCCCTTGTGCTCGGGTCAGGATGTCACCGATCGGCTGCAGAGCTTTCGAAAAGGGGAGGATGAACAGCTAGTTGTCTTGGTGCATATAGGCACCAACGATACGAGTAGAAAAGGAGATGAGGCCCTGAAAGAAGAATTCAGGAATCATGGAAAGTGGTTAAAGAGGAGGACCTGAAAGGTAGTGATCTTGGGATTAATACAAGTG
>NW_025141252.1:0-1245 GCF_004010195.1 Chiloscyllium plagiosum | reverse complement strand
CAATGCTTCCACATCCTTCCCGAAATATGGAGACACAAAATTCCAAGTGTGGCCGCACTAGCGTTTTGTATAGTTGCAACATGATATTGCGGTTCCGGAACTCAATCCCTCTACCAATGAAATGTAACACACCGTATGCCTTCTTAACAGCACTATCTACCTGGGTGGCAACTTTCAGGGACCTATGTACATGGACTCCAAGATCCCTCTGCACATCCACACTACCAAGAATCTTTCCATTGACCCAGTACTCTGCCTTCCTGTTATTCTTTCCAAAGTGCACCTCACATCCATTTGCCACCTCTCAGTCCAATTCTGCAGTTTATCCAAGTCCTCTTGCAACCTGTAACATTCTTCCAAGCTGTCCACTACTCCACCGACTTTAGTGTCATCTGTAAATTTACTAATCCATCCACCAATGCCTGCGTCTAAGTCATTTATGACAATGACAAACAGCAGTGGTCCCAAAACAGATCCTTGTGGCACACCACTACTAACCGGACTCCAGACTGAATATTTTCCATCAACTATCACTCGCTGCCTTCTTCCAGAAAGCCAGTTTCTAATCCAAACTGCTAAATCACCCTCAATCTCATACCTCTGCCATTTCTCCAACAGCCTACCATGTGGAACCTTATCAAAGGCTTTATTGAAGTCCAAGTATACCACATCAACTTCCCTATCCTCATCTACATGTTTGGTCACCTTCTCAAAAAACTCAATGAGGTTTGTGAGACACGACCTGCCCTTGACGAAGCCATTTGACTATCTGAAATCAAATTGTTGCTTGCTAGATGATTATAAATCTTATCTCTTGCAATCCTTTCCAAAATTTTTCCTACAACACAAGTAAGGCTCACTGGTCTATAATTACCTGTGTCAACTATACTGCCCTTCTTGAACAAAGGCACAATATTTGCAATCCTCCAGTCCTCTAGTACTAAACCTGTAGACAACGACGACTCAAATATCAAAGCCAAAGGCTCTGCTATCTCCTCCCTAGCTTCCCAGAGAATCCTCGAGTAAATCCCATCCCGGCCCAGGGGACTTATCAATTCTAGAAAGAGTGAAAGTAGACAACACCTGTTCGTAACTAACCTCGATCCTTTCTAGTCTAATATCTCGTACCTCATTCTTCTCCTCTACAGTATTCTCCTTTTCCTGAGTGAAAACCAATGAGAAATGTTCGTTTAGTACCTTTCCGATCTCCAAAGGGTCCACACTCAACTTCCCACTTCTGTCTTT
>NW_025141251.1:0-1245 GCF_004010195.1 Chiloscyllium plagiosum | reverse complement strand
GATCTGTTAGTCTTGGGATCATTTCCCCCTCTCCATCAGAAGGTAATTCTGCTGTTTGGAATGCAACCAGTCAAGTGTCATCCCTTTACTGGGTTGTCAACAGGTTTAGGTGCACGTGATTCTGATCTTGGCATCAACCCTGTATCCAGTGACCTAATCTGGTTTCTGATGCGGTAACACTTCCATGTTCATATTCTCATTCTGCTGAGGGCATTTCCCTGGTGTCACACGTGCAATTTGTTACTTTAAATTAATCCATTTAAGTAATAATCTAAATCGTTCATTTTCCACAATGTCAACTTCTGTATTTGAAGTGAATGTGTTTCCTTTTATTTTTCTCCCTGACCATGATTAAAAGCTCTGTAGTGTCAGTGATGCCAATCCTTTTCAGTTTCAGAGTCAAGGTACTTATGCACCATGCGTTATTGCTCAGTTCCCAGTGTACGGCACTCCAAGTTGGACAGGATGTTTGAGCATCTTTGACATTCTTCTTTAGACATTGTCCAAAAACAGACATTGCTGAAGAAATTACTGAAAATGTTGCAGCATCTTCTGGAGTGAATGCAGAGTTAAACTTTCAGGTCCAGTGACCCTTTACAAAGCTCCCAGTTTCTCCAGCAATTTTTGTATTTTTTTTCCAGTATCCATAGTTACTGGTTTTCGTGAAAATTTGTTCTGTGCCTATTCACTTCTGGAGAAACTCATCAGGTCTGTCATCATCTGCAGAGACAGAGAAACGGCGTTAGCATTTCAAGCCCAGTGTGACACTTCTTCAGAACTGAAAAGGATTGGAAACTGGGATTTTCAATCCCTTGTCAGACTTGGGCGATGGGTGACAGGGAAAAGAGGGTGTGACAAAGATAAATGGGCTTTTAGCACAGGTGAACGAGTGGATGATGTAAAATGTGTTTAAATTAAGGTGTGAATGGAGGAAATGGGTTCTCTCTGTTGAGTGCAAGATAAAGAAGAAGCAACCACACAAGGTCATAGGGAGGCCAGGAGGGAGAATGCTGAGTATGTGACATTATATAGATCTGGCCATGAATACGTTTTCACTGTTGAGATCATCGCCCTCTTTAGACAGAGGAATCCAGGTGCTTGACTTCTTATTGGCACTAGTAAGCATTTCGTGCTGCCTTCGTATTGCAATATGGAGAAAAACAAACCACCATACAAGGTTTGGACTGAGTATTGTTTACCTGTTATGTTTAGTATTGTTTAAATTTGCAATGCTTATCTTTAAAT
>NW_025141250.1:0-1245 GCF_004010195.1 Chiloscyllium plagiosum | reverse complement strand
TGAGGAAGGTTTATCTACTGAGTCAGCATGGGTTAGGAACAGAAAGGTAAAAGTCAACTCGTTGATGGTTTTCTACAGACTCCCGAATAGCAGTAGGGAGATTGAAGAACTCATAGGCTGGCATATTTTGGAAAAATGCACATGTAGCAGGGTTGTTGTTATGGGTGACTTCAATTTTCCCAATATTGAATGGAACCTCCTTAGTGCAGATGGTTTGGATGGAGCAGTTTTTGTCATTTGCGTTCAGGAGGGTTTCCTACTCAGTATGTAGACAGGCCTACGAGGGAGAGGCCATTTTGCATTTGCTATGCAGAAATAAACCAGGGCAGGTTTTAGACCTCGCGGTGGGAGAACACTTTGGTGACAGTGACCGCAACTGCCGACATTGACCATACTCTTTGACAGGGAAGGGAGCAGTTACCAAGGGGAGATATTTAATTGGGGAAAAAGGAATTATGACACTGTCAGACAGGAATTGGAAAGTGCAGATTGGGGACCAAGATTAGACTGATGCTGGAAAAGCACAGTAGGTCAGGTAGCATTCGAGGAGCAAGAAAATCGAAGTTTCTGGCAAAAGCCCATGTTCAGGAATGAGGTCCCTGATGAAGGGCGTTTGCCCGAAAAGTCGATTTTCCTGCTCCTCTGATGCTGCCTGACCTGCCTGCGCTTTTCCAGCACCAGTTTAATTCTAACTCTAATCTGCAGCATCTGCAGTCCTCACTTTCGACAATTACAGATTTGGAGCAGTTGTTCTACCGAAAGGGCACACAAAATGGAGACTTTTTAAGGAGAAGTTGTTGCGAGTGATACACAGGTTTGTCCATCTGAGACAAGCAAAAGGGCTTCAGTTTAAGGAGCCTTGGATGAAAAGAGCAAAAGAGCTTCTCGTTTAAAGGAAAAGGACAGCTTTCGTAAAGTGAGGAGGTAAGGATTTGGCACAGCTTTAGGGAATAACAGGCGTACTGGAAACGAGCTCAGAAATGGACTGAAGAATGGGTCACAATAAAAGCTTGGCAGGAAGGATTAGGGAGAACGCAAAGGCATTTTAGTTATAGGAGAGGAAGAAGAGAATGACCAGTAAGAAAGTAGGGCCGATCAGGAATAGCGTAGGGAGCTTGTAAATGGAGTCTGAGCGGGTATGGGTAGCTTTAACTGAGCTTTTTGCTTCTGTTTTCAATAAAGAATGGGACCTTATTGTGAATGAGAACTTTAAGGAGCTGGTAAACAGGCTTTAAAATATCAAGA
>NW_025141249.1:0-1245 GCF_004010195.1 Chiloscyllium plagiosum | reverse complement strand
TGATGTTTAATTCGGATAAATGGAGGTATTTCATTTCGGAAAGAGACACCAAGGTAGGGCTTACCGAAATAATGGCAGAATCCGAGGGATCATTGTTCAACACACAGTCCGGATGCACATGCATATTAACTTGAACAAAGCATCACAGGTAGATAGGTTTTTTAAGAAGAAATTTGGCACCACTGTTTTTATTGATTGGAGCATTGAGTACAGACGTTGAAATTTCATCTCGCAGTGTGTAAGACATTTGTCAGTCCACGTTCGGAATATTGCATGCAATTTTGTTTACCCTGCCATAAGAGGGATGCATTCAACTGGACAGGACAGAAAATAGTATTTCCTACCATGTTATCAGTAGTGGAAGATTTCAGTTGTCAGAAGAGGTTGGATTGTCTGGAACCTTCTCTCTGCAGCTTAGAAGGCTCAGATGTGACGTTATACGGTTTTCTAAATGCATGAGTGGCATAAATAATGTGGAGAGCGAAAGTCTTTTCCACATTGTCGGGGTGCCCTTATCTCGAATGACATCAGTTTAAGTTGAGAGGAGAAAGACTTAACAGGGACCTGAAAAGAAAACGTTTCAAACAAAGATGGTGCGCAAGCCGAAAAAACCTGACAAGTGAAGTCGTACAGCTGGATACATTTGCAACATTTAAAGAAAACAATTGGCAGGTATTTGGGTACAAACGTTTTTAGGGAGATATGTACCTAACGGAGGCAAATAGGATTAGTTCAGTTTCGGAAAACGAGCTGGAATCGGCACAAAAGGCGAAATGATCACTTTCCTTGCAATATGACTCTGTGATTCTATAACTCTGAATTGTGTTCGGCCCTTCTCAGAGTTCACATTGCTTCTAATGTTTAAGTAATTTGCAAAAATTGGAGTTATCCTCGACACACTAAGTGCTGCAAAATTCAATAAGAATGAGAGAAAACAATCCTTGAAATCTCCAATGCTCCATGGAGAACATAACTGGAAAGTTCCTCCAATACAAAGAAGCCGCCAATTTATGACCAGTTTGTTTGCTATCATTCAGTTTTAATTCAGCATTGATGATATATCCGTTGACTCCAATGTTAAAGAGGCATTGAAATTAAAAATTACTTGAAGAATTTGCAATCTAAAAGGAAATAATATTTGCGCTTTTAGCGTGCAAAAGATTGATGGGTCGCGACAACCTGATGAAGTTTCTCCCATTGGGAATCAAGGCCGAATATTGCGAGAAGGCAATAAGACACAGGAAC
>NW_025141248.1:0-1245 GCF_004010195.1 Chiloscyllium plagiosum | reverse complement strand
ACACTGCCAGAAGCCGTGCGAGGCATAGAACCTAAAAAACAACAGAAATGCTCTTTTTGGCAATGGATCTGGCTCTATTTCTCAATCAGCAATCGGAGTTTACATTGGTGACATCAGCAGTTCCCTCAAACAAAGAACTAACTCCTGCTGCAGACGGAGGAGAAAGTGAGGACTCTATGTGCTGGAGATGAGAGAAGTGAGTGTGGTACCGTAAAGAATAGCTGGTCAGGCAGTATGCGAGGAGCAGGGGAATCGACGTTTTGGGTATAAGCCTGATGAAGTATTCATGCCCGAAACGTCGATTCTCCTGCTTCTTGCATCCTGCCTTACATGCTGTCCTTTTCCAGCAACAAACTCTCCACTGCCACAGACTGTCGTATAATCCGAGCTCCCAGGCGCGGAATCAGAGAAACTCAGTGTCCTGAGTACACCTACTGGGGACACCTCGCGTTGGCGTTCTTCATAAATGCGGCTCTGGATTTGCCTGCCTCTTGGTCCTTTACAATGTTTTCTGCACTCCTTGCTTGGAGCATTGTTTGTCTACATGTGCACTGCACATGCAGGGTAATGGTCATTTGTTCTGGTGAGTTGTTGGCTGAACCTGGCTTTGGATTTATGCTCTCTCATAAACCTGAATGGTCAGAAGACAGTGGCTGTCAGTTCTGAGATTTCTTTCATATATAAGGTAGAGTGCTTAGTGTGTCGGCTCATGGCATGTTCCACGAGCGTTGTTTATCTGCAAGCATTCTGCGGGAATATCTTTTGTTGGCAAAGCATTTCTGGAGGAGACAGTTAACACCTCAGCTAGATTCCCTTGTCGCAATTCACACAGTCGACGAGAAAAACAAGTTCGACTGGGGCAACACAAAAATAATAGGACAAGCCAAATAGAGGGCGGCCAGACAATTTCTAGAAGGAAAACACCCATCCATGGACTTCATCATCAAGCTCGTTGAGTTAAACCCAAAATACCGGGATCTGCAACAAACTACCAGTACTGACAAACGGAAGCAGTGGGAATGAACTCAAATCAATTGCAAACGCCACAGGACAGCCATGCTTCACAGGACTCTCAGCAGCCCTGAAGATGTCGCCGAGAATGCGGAGGAAACGGCTGCAAACCAACCGCCCAAAACCGCCAAAAATCCCCAAAACCGCAACCTGCACTTGAATTACAAATCTTTGAACAAACCTTGAAACTCCAAATCAGGCCGGGCTGCGCCAGCAAGGAAATTAACTCTGGAA
>NW_025141247.1:0-1245 GCF_004010195.1 Chiloscyllium plagiosum | reverse complement strand
TGACCCAATGTGTGACAGTGCGCTACGTCAACCAGACCCACTGTGTGACAGTGCGCTAAATCAATCTGACCCCCTTCGTGACAGTGTACTACGTCAATCTTACCCACTGTGTGACAGTGTGCTACATCGATCTGACCCACTGTGTGACAGTATGTTACGTCAATCTGACCCACTGTGTGACAGTGCGCTACATCAATCTGACCCACTGTGTGACAGTATGTTACATCAATCTGACCCACTGTGTGACAGTGTGCTACGTCAATCTGACCCACTGTGTGACAGTGTGCTACGTCAATCTGACCCACTGTGTGACAGTGTGCAACGTCAACCAGACCCACTGTGTTACAGTGCGCTAAATCAATCTGACCCTCTTCGTGACAGTGTACTACGTCAATCTGACCCACTGTGTGACAGTGTGCTACATCAATCTGACCCACTGTGTGACAGTGTGCTTCATCGATCTGACCCACTGTGTGACAGTACGTTACGTCAATCTGACCCACTGTGTGACAGTATGTTACATCAATCTGACCCACTGTGTGACAGTGTGCTACGTCAATCTGACCCACTGTGTGACAGTACGCTACACCAATCTGACCCATTGTGTGACAATACGCTACATCAATCTGACCCACTGTGTGACAGTATGCGATGTCAATCTGACCCTCTGTGTGACAGTGTGCTACGTCAATCTGAACCACTGTGTGACAGTGTGCTACAACGATCTGCCGCACTGTGTGACAGTGTGCTATATCAATCTGACCCACTGTGTGACAGTGCTACGTCAATCTGACACACTGTGTGACAGTGTGCTACATCAATGTGACCCACTGTATGACAGTGCGCTACATCAATCTGACCCACTATGTGACAGTGTGCTACGTCAACCTGACCCACTGTGTGACAGTGTGCTACGTCAATCTGACCCACGGTGTGACAGTGTGCTACATCAATCTGACCCACTGTATGACAGTGCGCTACATCAATCTGACCCACTGTGTGACAGTGTGCTACGTCAATCTGACCTACTGTATGACAGTGTGCTACGTGAATCTGACCCAATGTGTGACATTGTGCAATGTCAATTTGACCCAATGTGTTACAGTGTGCTTTGTCAATCTGAACCACTGTGTGACAGTGCGCTACATCAATCTGACCCATTGTGTGCCAGTGTGCTACGTCAATCTGACCCACTGTGATACAGTGTGTTCCATCAATAGAACATAGAACATAGAACAATACAGC
>NW_025141246.1:0-1245 GCF_004010195.1 Chiloscyllium plagiosum | reverse complement strand
ATCTCCCTGCACTGACTGTAATACAGTCCCCACACTGACTGGAACATCTCTCTGCAATGACTACAGTACAGTCCCCACACTGACTGGAACATCTCCTTACACTCATTGTAATACAGTCCCACACTGACTGGAACATCTCCCTGCACTAAATTTAATACAATCCCACACAGACTGGAACACCTCTCTGCACTGACTGTAATCCGGTCCCCACGCTGTCTACAGTACAGTCTCCACACTGACTGGAACATCTCCTTGCACAGTGTGTAATACAGTCCCCATGCTGACTGGAATATCTCCCTGCACTGATTGTAATACAGTCCCTACACTGACCGGAACATCTCCCTGCACTGACTGTAATCCAGTCCCCACGCTGATTGGAACATCTCCCTGCACTGATTGTAATATAGACCCAACACTGATTGGAAAATCTACCTGCACTGATTGTAATACAGCCCCTACACTGACTGGAACATCTCTCTGCACTGACTGTAATCCAGTCCCCACACTGACTGGAACATCTCCCTGCACTGACTGTAATACATTCCCTACACTGACTGGAACATCTCACTGCACTGACTATAATCCAATCCCCACGCTGACTGGAACTCCTCCCTGCACTGATTGTAATATAGACCCTACACTGACTGGAAAATCTACCTTCACTGATTGTAATACAGTCCCTACACTGACTGGAACATCTCTCTGCACTGACTGTAATCCAGTCCCCACACTGACTGGAACATCTCCCTTCACTGATTGTAATACAGTCCCTACACTGATTGGAACATCTCCCTGCACTGACTGGAATCCAGTCCCCAAACTGACTGGAACACCTCCCTGCGCTGATTGTAATAGAGTCCCACACTGACTGGAACATCTCCCTACACTGACTGTAATAGAGTCCCGACACTGACTGGAAAATCTCCCTGCACTGACTGTAATACAGTCCCCATACTGACTGGAACATTTCCCTGCACTGACTGTAATACAGTTCCCACGCTGACTGGAACATCTCTCTGCACAGACTGTAATACATTCCCACACTGACTGGAACATCTCCCTGCACCGATTGTAATACAGTCCCTACACTGACTGGAACATCTCCCTGCACCGATTGTAATACAGACCCTACACTGACTGGAACATCTCCGTGCACTGATTGTAATACAGCCCCTCCACTGACTGGACATTTCCCTGCACTGGCTGTAATACAGTTCTCACGCTGACTGGAACATCTCCCTGCAC
>NW_025141245.1:0-1245 GCF_004010195.1 Chiloscyllium plagiosum | reverse complement strand
CATGACACCTCTGGGAGAAACTGTTCCCCGAATGTAAGGTTCAAGAATGAGACAACACAGGCTGAAATTATCTGCAAAAGTAACAGATGTGTAGTAAGAGATGTTTTTTGTTGACATAACGCTTGGTGTTTGTGTGGAGGGCCCTACTGGAGTTCTGATGGAGGCGGATCCAACTGACGCTTTTAACAGGGAACTGGGTCATTATTTGAATTTCACTGAGGGGTGGAGAGTCAATGGACAGAACAGAGTGTCACAGTTTCTGAATCTCAAACTCCCACTTTGTCAATGAGGACTTGGTCACTGACATCAAGAGATGTCAGCATGCTGACGCTTGGCTTGGGAGTCTTTGTTGTGGACATCGAGCTTTACTCACTGTCAACCTCCAGACACCAGGACATGTCATCAGAATTTGCAAATGGCACAAATTTAAAATGCAGGAAACAGAAAAGAGAAGAGTAACAGAAATAACATGCAGAAGTTATTTCTAGTCGGTCTGAGGATGAACGTGGTCCACAGGATTCCTGATATCCTGACAATGAACTAATCAGATCCAGACTTCCTTATTGTTCGTGGTCAATTAATATGAAGCACAGAATTCCTGTGAAACAGACACGAGAGAGGCGAGAGCTTTCTGCTTGTCATAAAGAGCAAAACAGTCACGCAATGACCGTGGGTGATTGACATTTCCTGTATTTAATCAAAATCACACTCGGACATGGCGAACCCTCCAACTACCTGAGGGATTGTGATTTGTAAAGCATATTCCACATGAAGCTTGTTCAGAATCAGTCACAGATTTTTTTAAAATCTGCTATCTGACTAGATTGATCCTGAAGGCAGAAATTTTAGAGACGCTGCAGAAAAGATTTACCACCATGCTTCCTGGACTGGAGGCTATTTCTTATGAAGTAATATTGAGGGGCCGAGGGCTTTTCTCATTGGAGTGAAGACGGATGCGGGGTGAATTGATAAGGGTGTATATGATGATAAGAACCCAGATAGAATGAATAGCCAGAGACTTCTTCCCAGTACAGAAATGTCTTCATAAGGGGGCATAATTTAAAAGTGATTGGAGGAAGGTTATTGGGGAGATGAGAGGTAAGTTCTTTCTATGCACCGACCAGACTCTGTGGTGGTGGTAGTTCAATCAGATGCATTATGGATGTTTACGCGACTCTTGGGTAGGCCCATGGAAGATAGGTTATGCAGATCAGTTTGATCTTAAAGTAGATTAACCGATCAGCA
>NW_025141244.1:0-1245 GCF_004010195.1 Chiloscyllium plagiosum | reverse complement strand
AGTCAGTGCCCTAAACTATGGAGATTTTAAATTCCCTGGTTATTTATATTTAAACAGACAGCACAGACTCAGTGCGCTTTAGTGGGTAGACTCTATATCTCCTGGTAGTATATATTTGTTTACCCAGCCAGCCCAGAGTCAGTATCCCAAACTAAGGAGACTCTAACCTCCTGGCTATATACATTTAACCAGCCAGCCCAGAGTCAGTATCCCAAACTGAGGAGACTCTAACCTCCTGGCTATATACATTAAAACAGACAGCGCAAAGTCAGTGCCCTTATCTGAGGAGACGCTAAATCTCCGAGTTATATATATTTATTTAACCAGCCAGCACAGAGTCAGTGCACTAAATTGAACAGAATTTAAATCTCCTGGTGACATGCATATATTTAACCAGCCAGCACAGTGACCTAAAGTGAGGATTCTCTACATCTCCTGGTTATGTATATTGACCCAGCTAGCCCAGAGTCAGTGCTCCAAACTGAGGAGACTCTAAATCACCTGGATATATATATTTAAACAGACAGCAAAGTGGCAGTGCCCTAAACTGAGGAGACTCGAAATCTCCCGGCTATATATATATGTATTAAACCAGCCAGCACAGTCTGAACCCTAAACTAGGGAGACTGTAAATCTCCTAGTTATATATATTTAGTTAAGTCACCAGCCAAGAGTCATGTGCCGTAAACTGAGGAGACTCACAGTCTCCTGGTTATATATATTTAAACAGCCAGCACCGAGTCTGTGCCCTAAACTGAGGAGACTCTAAATCTCCTGGATATATATATTTATTTAATCAGCCAGACCTGAGAGAGTGCCCAAAACTGAGGAGATGCTAAATATGCTGGTTTTATATATTTAACCAGAAGGCACAGAGTCAGTGTCCTTTACTGAACAGGTTCTAAATCTCCTGGTTGTATCTATTCATTTAACCAGCCAGCCCAGAGTCAGTGCCCCAAACTGTGGAGACTCTAAATATCCTGGCTATAAAAGTTTTAACCAGCCACCACACAGTCAGTGCCTTAAAATGAGGAGTCTCTACATCTCCAGGTTATATTTAATTAACCATCTCGCACAGAGTCAGGGCCTTAAAATGAGGAGACTCTAAATCTCCTGGTTATATATAATTAACCTGCGAGCACAGAATCAGTGCCCCAAACAGAGTAGACTCTAAATATCTTGGTTCTACTACAATATTTAACAAGCCAGTACAGGGTCAAAGCCGTATAATGAGCAGAGTTTAAA
>NW_025141243.1:0-1245 GCF_004010195.1 Chiloscyllium plagiosum | reverse complement strand
ATCCACCCTAACCTTCACATCCCTGAACACTATGTGACAATATAGCACGTCCAATCCACCCTAACCTACACATCCCTGAACACTGTGGGACAATTTAGCACGGCCAATCCACCCTAACCTGCACATCCCTGAACGCTATGGTACAATTTAGCACGGCCAATCCCCCCTAACCTGCACATCCCTGAACACTATGGTACAATTTAGCACGGCCAATCCCACCCTAACCTGCACATCCCTGAACACTATGGGACAATTTAGCACGGCCAATCCACCCTAACCTACACATCCCTGAACACTATGGGACAATTTAGCACGGTCAATTCACCCTAACCTGCACATCCCTGAACACTATGGGACAATTTAGCACGGCCAATCCCACCCTAACCTGCACATCCCTGAACACTATGGGACAATTTAGCACGGCCAATCCACCCTAACCTACACATCCCTGAACACTATGGGACAATTTAGCACGGTCAATTCACCCTAACCTGCACATCCCTGAACACTATGGTACAATTTAGCACGGCCAATCCCCCCTAACCTGCACATCCCTGAACACTATGGGACAATTTAGCACGGCCAATCCACCCTAACCTACACATCCCTGAACACTCTGGGACAATTTAGCACGGCCAATTCCCCCTAACCTACACATCCCTGAACACTATGGGACAATTTAGCACGGCCAATCCCACCCTAACCTGCACATCCCTGAACACTATGGGACAATTTAGCACGGCCAGTCCCCCCTGACCGGAATGTATGTAGGTAGATAAATCCGCTGAACCTTACTAGATGTATCGAAGTACCCTACAGGAGGCTGGGGAAGGGATTGTGGGGACCCTAGCTGATCTTTTCACGTCATCGTTAGGTACGGGGCTGGGGGGAGAGGTCCCGGAAGGCTGGAGGGTCGGGAATGTTGTGCCATTATTCAAGAATGTTTGAACAGACAAGCCTGGGAACTATAGAGCAGTTTGCTTAACATTTGTGGTGGTTAACCTACCTGAGAGGATTGGCAGAGTCAGACATACATGCATTTGGAAAGACAGGGTGTGATAAGGCGCAGTCGGTGTGGCTCTGTGCGTGGGACATCATGCCTCACATTTGTTACAGCCGCCGTTGGAATATTGCGTGCGATTCTGGTGTCCTTCCTATCGGAAAGATGTTGGGAAACTGGAAAGGGTTCAGAAAAGATTTCCAAGGATGTTACCAGGGTTGGAGGGTCTGAGCTACAGGGAGGGG
>NW_025141242.1:0-1245 GCF_004010195.1 Chiloscyllium plagiosum | reverse complement strand
TCTACATTCTCCCTCCTGGCCTCCCTGTGACTGAATGTGGTTGTGTCTTCTTTATCTTGCAATCAATAGAGTGAACCCCTTTCCCCATTTACACCTTAATTTAAACCCCTTTTACAGAATCTTCTCATTCACCACTGCTAAAAGCCTGTTTATCTTTTGCCAAATCCAGGGATTAAAAGACCATTTTGCAATTGTATTCAGTTTTGAAGAAGTGTCACACTGGAAACGCTAACACTGTTTCTCTTTCTCTGCAGATGCTGACAGACCTGCTGAGTTTCACCAGAAATGAATAGGCACAGAAAAAAGTTTCAATTAAACAAATAACTATGGATACTGGAAATAAGACTACAAACAAATGCTGGAGATACTGGTTGCTTTATAGAAGATTAACTGGACCTAAAACTTTAACTCTGCATTCACTCCAGAAAATGCTGCAACACCTTTAGCAATTTCTTCAGCAATTTCTGTTTTTGAACAATTTCCAATGACGTATGTCAAAGATGCCCAAACATCTTGTCCAACATGTACACTGAGAACTGAACAATAACGCATGGTGCAGTAGTTCGTTGACTCTGAAATTGCACAAGTTTGGCATCACTGACACTACAGAGCTCTGAATCATGGTCAGGGAGAAAAACACAGGGAAACACACTCACTTCAAATACAGAAGATGGCATTATGGAAATGAGAAGATTCAGATTCGTACCGTAAATGGATTGAGTTTATGCAACGAATTGGAGGCGAGGCACCAAAGAAAGACTCCAGCAGAATGAGAATATGAAGATTGAAGTATTTCCACATCAGAAACAAGAGTAGGTCACTGAGTACAGGGCTGATGGGTGAATGGGTCTCGGTGTGAAATGGGGCACAGTCAGTAGAATTGAATTGTAAATAATGCAGCTAAAACTGGGTTATCATCTGATGCTGTAGAATCAACAGCAGAAGAAGCACAGTTGTATTCAATGACAATCTGTAACATTTTCCCGACGATACTTCATCAGTCTACCATTACCATCAAGCCGATCCATGGTTCAGTGACGAGTGTGTGTGAACATGCCAGGGTGGGAATCACGAGCACCTAAGCCTGATGACAACCCATTAATGCGACCACACTTGACTGGTTACACTGCAAACAGCAGGACTAACATCTGATACAGAGGGAGAAATGATACAAAGACTAACAAATCAGATATAAGCTCTGTCGGCCTGTCGAATCCATGCATAAAAGTCGATGGACCATTAAAC
>NW_025141241.1:0-1245 GCF_004010195.1 Chiloscyllium plagiosum | reverse complement strand
TACTGACCCTCCGACAGTGTGGCACTCCCTCAGTGCTAAGTGTAGAATCCAATTTGGAATGTGCGGCTCAAACCCCAACCTCCTGATCGCAATTCCATCCCCGCTGACAGAAACAGATACAGGCCATTTGGCCCATCCAGTGCTAAACTAACCATCCTCCAACCCATCTTCCATCCTAACATTACCATTGTAGCAGACATCAAGTCCCAAAGAACATTCCACCTGGTCCGACCCTTCAAGACAAAACCACATCCTGGATCACCCTCAGTAATGCATTGTTATGGCGCCTTCAGCCTCTTCAGGAAGATGCTGAAGTGCTGCGTGGCCAGGGAAGAATTTTCAAAGGTGGGAAACCATTTGTACACAGCAAGATCCCAGAAACAGCAAACGTACCCCGCACCACCGGTTTCTGTGGGTGGTGGGCTGAGCGTTGGGTTCGTGAAAGGGCAGGGGGAATGGCGCTTCCCCCCCCCCTTCCCCCGTCACCCATCTTACTCCAACCACACATCTACAGCCCTCCCGAAACAAGAAGACAGTGCCCATGACAGTGCAGCACTCCCCAAGCTGGGAGGCTGTTGGCCAGGAAGGGTCTGTGCTACCGAATGTTTCAGGTGGAAGACTTCCCACATTGACCAACACCCCCCCCCCCCAACTCCTTCTATCTTGCTTGCACGTTTGGTAACCAAACAGGCCACCTCCTCCTGGGGCAGCCCTGTCCCCTTCCAAACAGAAACCAAATACTCTAGTCCTAATTAATTTTGGGGGTGGTGGGTAGAACAAACAAAAAAATTGGATGGAGAAACCGCCCTGGAATCAAACACACAGCATGTGAGCGGTAGCCAGTGCTCAAAAGGGAAGTTTGGTCCCTGTGAGTGAGGAGGGGGTAACAAGTTTCGGGGTGAGGAGGGGGGTGGGGTTGGAAAATAAACTGGGTCACTTTGAGCTGAGTGCTATTTGAACAGGGCGTGATTTGGTCACACACATATACACACACACTAACCTTCCATTGTGGGGTTAAAGCAGCTCCAGGTCACCTCGGTGAGAAGGGGGGGGGGGGGGACAATTATTTACAAAGAGGAGGAGGAGGAGGGGGTGCTGAGAAAGACTGAAATCCCAAACCCCCCGCGTCAATTTCTTCTGGATGTTTTAGTGAAACTAACACGGAAATGGCCAGGCGCCTGACGTCAGCGCCGGAAAGGAACGTTGTTAAAATGTATCAACGTTTTGCAAACATGTATCCAGCGT
>NW_025141240.1:0-1245 GCF_004010195.1 Chiloscyllium plagiosum | reverse complement strand
ATCTATCGATCTGACTGTCTATCTACTTACCTATCTACCTATCTATCCATCTATCTATGTATCTACTTCTCTATTTATCCAGTTATAATTCAATTGATTATTCATTGTTCAGGAAGGGAGGTTGGAATGTATAAATAATCATTTGGAGATTGCTGTCGATAAATCCTTGAAACGAGGCATGCGAGTTGCTGAAGTGGTTGAGAAAGTATAACGTATTGTTGACTTTATCTGCCGAGCAGTTATGTCCAGAAGCAGGGACTTGAGCGTGGAGCTCTGCATAACTTTACTTACAATCAGGATAGCGACAGGAGCAGTGAGGATTCCATGTTCAGCATATCTACTGCAGTTCTGTGAAGATCCAAATGGCAAAGTTCATAAGGGGGGTGCTAGTACATGTGGTTATTGTGGACTTTTGGAAGATTTCGAGTCGGCCCATTTTAAACCTAAAGTGAACATAATCATGAAAATGTTCTGGCAGGAATGAAGAAAAATTAGCAAAGGGGATATTCAGAGAATAAATCAACAGGTCGATTTCCCAATACGTCCACATGTCGAGTAGGAACTGCAGAGATAAGAAATTGGAGCTCAACCATTCACAACACACCAAGGATTTAGACGTGGAAAATAAAAGTAAAGTCTCTACGTTTGTGTGCATCATAAAACTGGGTGGGAGGGAGCTGTGGAGCATGCAGAGTTTCTTAATTGTGATTTGGCCAAGTTGTGTGAGTGAACATATCCATGGCAGATGCAGTTTATTGTGAATGGATAGGCGTGAGAATATCTTCTCTGGGAACTGAAACAAGAGGCCAAATGTTATCTGAATGGTGATGGATTGGAAATGCAGCGGAGGGTCAACGAGACTGAAAGCCATCGTTCATCATTCACTGACAGAGTTTGGGGTAAAGCCAACCTCAAGCACTCTGGCGTAGTAATCTCGGAATTACTGTCTGGGTTACGATTCACATCTTTTAGGCAAACGGACGCCAGGAATGTAAGCTGGTTTCTCGTGGGATTGTATAAAAGGGACCTTTTACACAAGAGACTATTCGGATTTTGAAATCACTTGTGGGAAAGAGAACTCTGTTCAGAAGAGTTGGGCTTCCCCTGACCAGAAACTGAACTAATCTGCTGACTGAGTGAGTAAATAACGCCTGGTTTGAAATTTATAAGTAGTGCATGAGTGCGCATGGCGGAAGCGTGTGTGTCGACTGAAGGGATTATTTTTTACAAGTATTGGAGAAGGCA
>NW_025141239.1:0-1245 GCF_004010195.1 Chiloscyllium plagiosum | reverse complement strand
GCATGCACTTACCTTCACTCTCTCTGGCACTAAGCTCCAATCGAGTTTGGATTTATTGTTTTAGCAAAATCAAACCAGTGAGACGATCTGATTCTTGGGGTATAAAAGTGCAGACATGGTGAAAATTGAAGACAGAACAACTGCCATTGCGATAGACATGTCCAGGGAGGTAATACTTTGTTTTCCAAGAAAATGTGAAACTCTCTAGCAAAGGTATCTCTTCCTATGAAATATATTCGCAGTAGATAGGAAGAAGAGGACCCAGGAAATTCAACAGCATGAATAGCGAAGTTATGGTGTCCATCATCAAGAAGTTGCGAGAAAAATTGAATAGGCTGAAGGTGAGTAAATCTCCTGGACCAGATGACTACACACGAAAGTTCGAATGGAGTTAGCCGAACAAATAGTGGAGGGGTTACCAGTGATCCTTCCGGAATCACTGGAAACAGGGACCGTCTCGGACGACTGGAAAATCGCTAACGTGACATCCCTGTCGAAACAGTGTTCAAGGCAAAAGACGGAAAAATTAAAGACGAATAAAGCTGAATTTCGTCGTGGGTGAAATCTTAAAATCCATGTGACTCCAAAAAGGTTACTGTGACATTCCAGACATTTTACTGGAAGTTTTACCAATCTGAAGGTTGTGTGGACGGGCGGCAAAACTGGAGTCTTTTTTAAAGATCTGCAGCTCCCAGGCCAATATTCTGTTTTATTCTTTAAAAATGGAATGTACAGGATGTTTCCGCTTTCACTCTTTCTATTTCACTCTTAAATGTGAACTTTAAAATCCTCTCTAAGACTCCTGTTTTAAGGCTGGAATCTATGTCACCTTCTATTGTTAAAGAGGGCCGGACGGCCTTCAGTAAGGACCACAGGTCCCACAATAACGTTTTAATCCAATAATACAATTCAAGCATGTTATCAACAGTCAATACAGGGATTGGTGAGGTCTGCAGATGCAGGGAATGCATTTGACCGAATTGACTAGCCGCACAGCTTTTATACTCTGGAGCAGTTTGGCTTGGGGGACGCCTATACAATATGGGTGAAGGTTCTCTACTGTGGTTTTGTAGCTGCAATCATCACCAATGGAGTGCAATATACCAACTTTAAGATTTTTAGTGGCAGCCAACAAGGCTATCCCCTTTTGCCACTGCTGTTTACAATGGCGATTGAACCATTGACAAAGGAATTTCGTAGGGATCCCAGAAGATCAGCTGCAGAATTTGAGCCAAAATTACATAA
>NW_025141238.1:0-1245 GCF_004010195.1 Chiloscyllium plagiosum | reverse complement strand
ATTTACAGATTCGAACACGAAAACCAAATTATGAATCAAGATTAAATCATGCCACTTTATTCGCTAAGACAAAAGCAACATGGAAGTTTAACCTTCTGACTCGCAGTAATTCTTGCACCAGTATCATAAATTTGTTTCCCATGAAACGGGAACAGCTGCTCTTCCTCTAACTTCCTAAACGTATTAAAACCTTGGTATGTTGAACAAATCACACCTGAATCGTTTTTGATCTCTGTAGAACAAATTCAACTTCTCCACCCTGAACTTAGATATAATGTTCCGCATTTCTTTGACTGTTCTGATAAATCTCCTTTTCGATTTCTGCACAGACATTCACATTCTTTGTCGAGATTACCTGTTTGCGCAAACCCAAATGCTGTGTATTCATGTGGGTGATGTTATCACACACAGGCAATTGCTCAGTAACATCGGCCTGATTCCTGTGTATTTCCTCAACTGTGAACGTTTGCTTTGACCACAGTGCTTCTGATTTCGTTCGAGCTGCCGGGTCCAGCATTTGATTACCAAAATGAAATCAAATAAATCAAATAAATTACTTCAGTATTTTTTACTAATAATCTGCTGTTACAATCTGACACAACCTTTTGTACTGTCCACTCTACAACCAATCTTGATCTCATCTGCAAACTCACTGACCATGCTTTGTACATTTATATCTAAATCATTTGCATGAATGAAAAACGAAAGTGGGCTCAGCTTTGAACCCTGTGGAACACAGCTGGTAACAGTCCTCCAGTCCGAACACTACCTTCCACCACCGTTAATGGCTTCTACCATTAAACTAATTTTATCTCGAATTGTAAAGCTTACGTTGAATTATATGTTAAAATTTAATAAATCTTGTGGAACCTTTTAAAAGGATTTATTAAATTCCAACTGAACAATGCCTACCACTTAGTCCTCATCAATATTCTTTGTTACGTCCTCAAATAACCCAACCATGTTTGTGAGACAGAAATTTCCTCGCACAAAACCAAACTGATTAGCCCTATTCCTTACTCGTCTCTCAAAATACTTATAAATCTGATTGCTCAGAATTGCTTCCAACAAATTACCCACGACCTTAGCAAGCCTCACAGGTATATCATTTTCAGTTTTCTCCATTCATCCCTTCCTCAACAAAAGTACACCCTATTTATTGGGCACATCACTCGCAGTAATAGATGATGCAAAATATTTCTACCAAGGGCTCAACTGTTTATTTCCCTTTTTCCCACAAAGCCC
>NW_025141237.1:0-1245 GCF_004010195.1 Chiloscyllium plagiosum | reverse complement strand
GTACGGAAACAGTACAGAAACAGTACAGAAACAGTACGGAAACTGTAGGGAAACAGTAGGGAAACAGTACGGAAAAAGTACGGAAACAGTACGGAAACAGTACGGAAACAGAACGGAAACAGCACAGAAACACGACGGAAACAGAACAGAAACAGTACGGAAACATTACGGACAAAGTAAAGAAACAGTACGGAACAGAACAGAAACAGTACTGAAACAGCACAGAAACAGTACGGAAACAGAACAGAAGCAGTACAGAAACAGAACAGAAACAGTACGGAAACATTACAGAAACAGTGCAGAAACAGTTCGGAAACTGTACGGAAACAGTACGGAAACAGAACAGAAACAGTACGGAAAGAGTATGGTAACATTATGGAAACAGTACAGAAACAGAACAGAAACAGTACGGAAAGAGTACGGAAAGAGTACGGAAAGAGTACAGAAACACTACAGAAACCGAACAGACAAATTACGGAAACATTACAGAAACAGAACTGAAACAATACGGAAATGGTACAAAAACAGGACAGAAACAGTACGGAAACAGAACAGAAACAGTACGGAAACAGTACGGAAAGAATGGAAACAATACAGAAACAGTATAGAAACAGAACGGAAACACTACAAAAACAGTACGGAAACCGTACGGACACAGTACAGAAACAGTACGGAAACAGTAGGGAAACAGTACTGAAACAGTACAGAAAACGTACGGAAACAGTACGGAAACAGAACGGAAACAGCACAGAAACAGAACGGAAACAGAACAGAAACAGTACAGAAACAGAACAGAAATGGTACGGAAACAGTAGGGAAACAGAACAGAAACGGTACGGAAACAGTAGAGAAACAGGACTGAAACAGTGCGGAAACAATATGGAAACAGTACAGAAACAGGACAGAAACAGTACAAAAACAGTACAGGAAACAGTACACAAGCAGAACAGAAACAGTACGGAAACAGTATGGAAACAGTACAGAAACAGTACGGGAGCAGTCCGGAAACAGTACGGAAACAGAACAGAAACAGCACGGAAACAGAATGGAAACAGTACGGACACAGAACAGAAAAACTACGTAAAAAGAACGGAAACTGTAGAGAAAGAGTACGGTAACAGTACAGAAACAGTGCAGAAACAGAACAGAAACTGCAGGGAAAAAGTACAGAAACAGTACAGAAACAGAACAGAAACAGAACAGAAACAGTACGGAAATAGTATAGAAACAGAACAGAAACAGTAC
>NW_025141236.1:0-1245 GCF_004010195.1 Chiloscyllium plagiosum | reverse complement strand
CGGAGCTGGAGTAACAAATGGGAAGGTCTGAATTACTGACAAAAATGTCAGTTATAGCATGTCAGGGACAGAACGTTCCGTGGAGTGTCAGTTATAGAATGTTGGGGATGGAACGTTCCGGGGAATGGCAGTTATAGAATGTTGGGGACAGAACGTTCCGTGGAATGGCAGTTATAGAATGTTGGGGACAGAACGTTCTGGGGAATGTCAGTTATAGAATGTCAGGGACAGAACGTTCCGGGGAATGTCAGTTATAGAATGTTGGGGACAGAACGTTCCGGGGAATGTCAGTTATAGAATGTCAGGGACAGAACGTTCCGGGGAACTCCTTGACCTGTCCATCACCTTTCCCCCCTACCCACCCCACCAACATGTGCCTGGACACACTGTAATATTAATGGGGTGAGAGACGGAGGGTCCAATCACAGGGATGGGAACTAAAGGCATTACCCGATCAGCTGAAATGGTTAGATATAGCACATTCTCAATCCACCTCACAGAACCAGCCCAGACCCAATAAACCTAGAGGAGATATCTGTTCACCGTGGAACACTGTGCAGACCAGGCCAGTGTCCTGCTCAGTACAACCCAGCAATCTGTCCAGATTCATCCATTGCACTGGTCAATACAAGCCATCAATCTGTCCAGAGTGGAACACTGCACAGACCACAGCAGTGCATTGATCTATAAACCCGGACTAGGGATCTATCCGTCACGGGGAGGTGTGCAGACCACAGCAGGGCACTAATTTGTGAACCTGAAAAAAATATCCATCCAGCACGGGGAGCTGCACAGACCACATCATTGCATTATCTATAAAACTCAACCAGAATGACTGACCAGCACAGTGACCTGTGCAGTGATCACCTGGGAATTAATCTGTAAAAGAGGAGACGTTACCCTCCCAGCATGTAGGACTGTGTACACCAAACCAGGGCATTGATCTGTAACCCAGGAGCAGTTACCCACCCAGCATGTAGGGCTGTTTACCCCACCACAGGGCATTGATCTGTAACCTAGGAGCAGTTACCCTCCCAGCATGTAGGGCTGTGTACACCAAACCAGGGCATTGATCTGTAACCCAGGAGCAGTTACCCTCCCAGCATGTAGGGCTGTGTACCCCATCCCAGTGCTTTGATATGTAACCCATGAGCAGATACCCTCCCAGCATGTAGGGCTGTGCACACCACCACAGGGCATTGATCTGTAACATAGGAGCAGTTACCCTCCCAGCATGTAGGGCTG
>NW_025141235.1:0-1245 GCF_004010195.1 Chiloscyllium plagiosum | reverse complement strand
CAGGGCACCAAATACAAACATTCCGTCACCAAAGCAAATGTGCACTCAAATTCTTACCACAAACAGTTAACTTTGGAACAAGCTGCAGGGAATCAGCGCTGTGTCGGTTTCTCTCGCTCTCTCTCTCTCTCTGTATCTCGCTTTCTCTTTGTCTCACACACACACACAAACGTACACACAAACACATGCACACACAGAGAGAGGCACACAGACACACATACACAGAGAGAGAGAGTCAGACAAGAACATTTTTCAAATTTCTTCCTATCTCAGTGGTTTTTATTTGCTTTTAGTTTATCCCGTGTTTGTAAGGGTAATGAGGCACTTACATTCCAGAACAGCCAAAGTTATGAAATGTAGCCTCATGGATCGTGGCTGTGATACATAGCTGCTTTACCAGGTGGGCAAAATCTAAATTCCTCTCAGCCGTTCTATTTCCAATTCTAACAATATTCCCAAGCCAAGTCTTTCACGCCTTTACACCAGTCTGCGACCCAGATGACTCTTACAACTCCCCCTCCCCTTTTATGAGCGTAGGCATCATTCTTTTGCAATGCAGGTGTTCTTTTCTTGCTATCATCTTCATCCAGGGAGTCCCGTTCGGATCCTGACCCTGAGTCCATCTCCAACTCATCCCATCCGATCCGTACTAGTTACGGCAGGCCCTCCTGAGTACACGCTGTTCTAATCCCTTTTCTCCCTCTATGGTTCACTTTCCATCTGATCCCGTTCAATACCCCTTTTTCCAGCTTCGAAAGTCTTCGACCTGTATTTTTTTTATGCTGGTATTGTCCGTAGTAACCTGAGTTCCTTCTCCGTTTGTGTTTTTGTGTTACTTTTTTTCCTCAACTTCCTCCCGTAACATCTTTCTTTCTCTGTCTTTCCAAGATTAACTCCTGCATCTCCTATCTTCTCTGGTTCACTTTGTTTTTTATGTCCTTGTTCTCAATCCATTCAATTTCACCTTCTGTTTGCACCGTTCCTTTTAACAAAGGACATTGCTTTGGGTTTTCCGTGTTCAAGTCGGGACCGGGTTTGCCAAGCTTCTGCAAGTCTGCATACACAGCAAGTTTATCTCCCTGACCTTCAGTTTCCACAAGCTGCTTTTGTTGTTCTTTGGTATCTTGCCTTGTCACAACACATGCTTTGTATGCTTTTATCAATTTTTCTCCCTCTTGTCTGAGAAGTTTTAATATTTCTGCCTCCTGTTCTCTTTTCATTTTCCTCTTTTAAGAATTATTATTT
>NW_025141234.1:0-1245 GCF_004010195.1 Chiloscyllium plagiosum | reverse complement strand
CTTTTGGCGACTGAAAGAACCATTCCTATCCCATTTTTTGTGTATCGAACCAAATCCTCATCCGATATAAAGACACTGACATCTACCACTCGCTGCGTAAAATCCTGCAAAGAGCCCCCAATCTGTCATGGACTCGGACAGACCATTCAAAACATTCTTAAGCAGGCAGCTCCAGATCATAAATTTGCAATTTGTTCTGGTAGGGTACAGGCAAAATTACTATGAGTAATAGAGCTAGGTTGACACCTTGATTTCAAAACAGAGAAAGAAAATCATAAAATTGCACAATGGAACAGAACGAAGAGAATAAAGAACCCCTACAGAACTCAATCTATCCAAATAGACTTAAGTATGCTCTCCCAAATATACATAACAGTCGCAATAAGCGAACTCCCTTTAAAAGAAACAGTATAAATGGAACACGTGCTTACAAGTTGGAGTTGAAGTGCAGAAAAGAGAGAATTTCCTCACAGCTCCCTCTTGACCGTCCCAGTTCGAGACTGAACTAAAACTGCTCAGCTCAGCTGAAGAGCTGACCACTCCCCTTTTAGTATACATGTCACTTCCAAACAATGACCACTTTTCTGTGAAGACTCATCTGTTTATACATCAACAGATGACCTCTTAATATTCTTTTCATCTATTTACCAAACCAGGGTAATCAGAGCCCAGCGAAGGTGAAAGTAAGGACTGCAGATGCTGGAGGTCAGCGTCTGGATTAGAGTAGTGCTGGAAAATCACAGCATGTTAAACAGCATCCAAGGAGCAGGAATATCGACGGTTCAGGCAAAAGCCCTTCATCGGGAAGGACTTCTGGATGAAGGGCATTTGCCTGAAACTTCGATTTTCCTGCTCCTCGGATGCTGCCTGACCTTCTGTGCTTTTCCAGCACCACTCTGATGGGAACCCGGCCCGTTTTTATGCGCTCTGAAAAATGAATCAAGGACAGAGTCTCATTGAGCCGAGGCACAACGTTTAGCGCTTAGATTTGTGACAGCCAACCTGATGCTCGATGTTTGGCATGATCTGTCTGTATTGCTCGCAAAGCAACCCTTTTCACTGTACCTTGGTACATGTGTTAGCAATCAATCCACCAATATCTGTAACGCTATATTCTGTATTCTGATCTATTTCCCTGATGTAAGGTATGATTTGCTTGGTATGCACGCAAAACATTGCCTTTCAACGGTATATCGGTTCATCTGACAATACTCAATCACATTAAGACAATTAAAATCGAATCAA
>NW_025141233.1:0-1245 GCF_004010195.1 Chiloscyllium plagiosum | reverse complement strand
GAGGGATATGGGCCGGGTGCTGGCAGGTGGGACTTGATTGGGTTGGGATAGCTGGTCGGCATGGACAGCTTGGACCGAAGGGTCTGTTTCCATGCTGTACATCTCTATGACTCTATAATTACACCAAAAATTTGAATCAAGCTTTTTGACTTATTTAAATCAGTACCATCCTACAAACATTAAATATGACATAATCACAATGTTAGGACTGTTTGTAGTGATTCATTCGCTATATAGGTGAAGAGCCAGAGGTGGTGGTACATGTCGGCACAAATGATGTCGGGAAGAAGAGGAGGAACATACTACAGCGGGACTTCGGAGAACTAGGAAGAAGGCTGAAAAGCAGGATGTCCAGAGTAGTTATCTCCGGTTTGCTTCCAGTTCCTCGGGCTGGTGAGGCCAGAAACAGGGAGATAATGGACTTGAACGTGTGGCTGGGGAACTGGTGCAGGAAGCAAGGATTTAAATTCTTGAATCACTGGGGTATGTTTTGTGGTAAGCATAAATTCTACAAGAGATACGGTTTGCACTTTAATAGGTAAGGGACCAGCATTCTGACAGGCAGGTTTGCTACTGCAACACAGCTACATTTAAACTAAGTAGCGGGGGGGAGGGACAAACTGGATGTTTAAGAAGGAAATTGAAGGGAAAGTTAGAACAAGAGAAGTCAAGAAAGACAACTATATCAATGAAGCAGAAAACTCAAAAAGGGATCATGCTGTAAGGTTGAGTGAAATAGGAGTTGATGGGAAGGGTGAGGGCAGTAACAAATTAAAAATACTATACATGAATGCACGAAGCATTAGAAAAAAGATGGATGAGCTTGAGGCTCTTTTGGAAATTGGCAGATACGATATTGTAGGGATAACTGAGACATGGTTTCAAGTGGACAAGGCCTGGGAAATGAATATTCAAGGCTACACGTGCTATCGTAAGGACAGACTGATGGGCAGAGGGGGTGGGGTGGCCATGTTGGTAAGGGATGATATTCTTCAGTCCCTTGCGCGGGGGGACCTAGAATCAGGGGATGTAGAGCCAGTGTGGATAGAGCTGAGAAATACTAAGGGTAAAAAGACCTTCTTGGGAGTCATCTACAGGCCCCACAAACAGTAGTCTGGATGTCGGATGTAAGTTGAATCAGGAGCTGAAATTGGCCTGTCGCAAAGATGTTACTACAGTTGTTATGGGGGATTTCAACATGCAGGTAGACTAGGAGAATCAGGATGGTATTGTACCTCAAGAAAG
>NW_025141232.1:0-1245 GCF_004010195.1 Chiloscyllium plagiosum | reverse complement strand
TTCGCTCAGCAGCTTGTGTTAATACTGGCATGGAAGAATGTCTTACTTCAAGTTGCCTTCGAGCCTTGGTTGTTTGAGTTCACTTTTGCACGGTCGTCCTATCAACTGTCTGATAAAAAGATGTAAATCATTAAGTTGCACCCTTTGAAAAAACTTTGAGTTTTGGGGTCAGAAGTGTCATTGTAGTGGGCATGGCACAGTACCACATGTTGTGGAAGTCAAACAAGTGTTAGAGGATTTTCACCCACAGAATCCCACTCTGAGTAAATCCACCATCTGGATATTCACATAGTTCTGGGTGTGAAACTTTAGGAAGTGGGGACGTGAAATGATTGAAAACAGCGCTGAACAGGTTGATGAGAATGGTGTGGTATATGAGGAATATCAACAATAAAGGTCATTTAGAAAGTTGGGGCAGGACTCCTTGGAGAGCAGAAGGCCAAAAGCTGGCCTTGTTCAACCTTTCCAAGACATGAGTAGTTTAGATAGAGGGAATAAGGAAGGGGGAATGCTCCCTACGCTTGAAAGGATCGAGAACGATTCGGCAGAGTTTTAAAGATATTAGTAAAAGAAGAAAATGTACATGAGGAGAAATGTTTTCACATCGGGAGTGGTTAGGGTCTGACATTGACAAAGACGTAGTTTCAATCGAGTTCTTGAAAAACTATTTCAATGTTCATGTTGAAAGCAAAAATGTGTAGAGTTACAGGGAGAAGGCACGAGAATGATACGAAAAGAGAATCACATTTATCTCTGCAGAGAGCCAGCACAGCTAAGGTGTTTTGTGACACATTTGTGATTCTGACTGGAATCACAGTTCGACCAACAGGATGTCGGGAGTTAAAGAACGGTGATATTGGCAAAGCCGGGACACATGACACAACAGAAGGTTATCCAGCACGGACATAGCACAGGGAGGATGGCGCCGTCTGAAAATCCTGCAGGATGTCCTGCGGATCAGACACAGGAAATTTCACTATTCGAACCGAATCAGCCCGATGAAGGGGAGCCAAGGAGCCGGAGGCGCCTGCTTCAGAACTCAATTACTAAAGAAGCTGAGGCTCGAGTCCCTCCACTGCAATTTCTGTGGCTGTGGCGTGTTCAAATAAAAAGCAGGACTGGGAGTTTGCTTTATGGAGACGGGGCACAGTGTGCATCTTCCCATGATCGTGTTCGCTTCCCACACGGTAAATCGCGGGCTCAAGCTGCTTCACGTTCCTGGCAAGTTGAGGTTTTAACAAATTG
>NW_025141231.1:0-1245 GCF_004010195.1 Chiloscyllium plagiosum | reverse complement strand
CTGTTTACATATAAATAAAAGGCCTCTGAAAATATCTTTCGTGTCTGTACCAAACCAGACAGATCGTAGCCTGGCCCCGTTTTATTGACCCTCTGAAAAACATCAAGGACAGAGTCTACTTGAGCCAATGAACAGCTTTTAGCAAAAAAAAAAGTCAGAGAAGACAGGCTAGTGTTCTGTATGGAGGTCAGAAGCTGGTGGGAATGGCTAGTACTATCAGAGTGTGGCTGATGTCAGATTTGTGAACAACGTGACGTTCAATACAGGGTCACATACCAACTGTACATCCAGATGGTGAGACTTCATTCAGAACCTGGAGCTCTCTCTCAACGAACATGGGGGCTCCATAGAGCTCTGTAAACTATCATCGAGTCAGAGAATCCCACAGCACAGAGACAGGCCCATTATCACAAACCGGTTCATGCTGATCAAAATGTCCATCCATGCAAACCCCATTTCCCTGCGCTTGTTCCATATCCTTCAAAACCTTTCCTATCTGTACATTTGTCCAAATGTGAAGGCACGTATCATGGAAGACATGTTATATCTAATGCTATCCGTATTTTGTTTTGGAAATAATGAGTGTTGATTCATAACACTCCAGTGTTAATGCAATCACGTTTCATTCTTTTTGTAACGTTACAGATTAAACACTAATTTCCTTCACACTCTCCTCATCATGTCATCACTGCAGGGATTAGTCTGGTGAAACTCCATTACACCGTCTCTCTGCAGCTAGGAGATCATTGATTATAAATGAAAGAAAATACTGTCTCAAGTACACTCCACAACTGCAGGATGGTGTCTACACATTTATACTTTAATCATTTGTAATGAACGATGCTACTCATCAATTGTTCTGATTATTTGCTGATTCATAGATTCATAGAGATGCACAGCATGGAAACAGATCCTTCGGACCGACCCATCCATGCCGACCAGATATCCCAACCCAATCTAGTCCCACCTGCCAGTACCCGACTGCTCTGTAGGAATTCTGTTAGTGCCTCATGATCAAGGACATCCAGCTCCTTTTCACCAAGAGCACTTCCCATCATCTCGCCTTCTCATAAATACAAAATGCGAAGTATGGCATTTTTTGCCAATCATTTATTTGCCTTATGAAGCAAAATCACACCAACCACAACATCACTGTTGCCATTGGAGTTGAGGGGAGATACTGAGGAGGCGATGATCTAGCTGTATTGTCCGCGAATATTAATCCAGGGAATCAGATAATGACCC
>NW_025141230.1:0-1245 GCF_004010195.1 Chiloscyllium plagiosum | reverse complement strand
TTCCACATTCCTGAAGAAGGCCTCATGCCCGAAACGTCGATTCTCCTGCTCCTTGGATGCTGCCTGACCGCAACATATTTTCAGCTCTGATCTCCAGCATCTGCAGTCCTCACTTTCTCCTCCTTCGACATATTTTCTAGCTATCACCATTGTTAACAGCTAACCCGAAAATGCAACTTTTAAAAAAGGTTTTGTGATTTACACATGAAAGAAGTGAAACTATCACTGTATTCTAACAGATGAATGGCTGAACAGACAATCAGTTTTTCAATGTATAATTTCAGTTACATCACACTGTAAGTTTTTGCTATAAATTCTGTGTTACGATCGAGCCGTCCACTATCACCTGATGAAGGAGCGTCGCTCTGAAAGCTAGTGTGTTTCCAATTAAACCTGTTGGATTATAACCTGGTGTTGTGTGATTTTTAACTTTCTAATTTAATAACATCCTTCTGATAGCAAAGTGACCAAAACAGAAAACAATTCTCCAATTGTTGCCTCACCAACGCCTTGTCCAACTGCAACATAACTTCCCAACCTCTATATTCATTGCCCTGACTAAAGGCCAGTGTGCCAAAGGCTCTCTTTGCTGTCCAGATAAATACTCGGTAATCCCCATTCTCTGTCTTCTGCGTGTTAACCAGTCATTATTCCAAGTTAATAGATTATCTGTCAAACTGTGAGTTCCTCGCTTGTGTAGAAATCTATCTTTTGTGTATCTCAAAGAAAAATCTATTTTCAGCCAAATCCACCATCTTCCAGTTCCCCTTTATCAAGTCTGGTTTAGGTATTCGCGAGATGTCCAGCAAAAGTTTACATCATTTTACACGGTCAAATCTAATTTCCCGTTCACAAATCCATGTTGACTGTGATTGCTTTAAGCTTTTCTAAATGTACTGTAATTCCTTCTTTGATAATGGACTCAAGTACATTCCCAGCATTAACTGTCAGGCTAAATGCCTTATAGGTTCCTGGCTGAGTGATCAAAATCTCCCTGCTTTCTGTCTCATTCTGTTTCTGAAGTCCTTGTAGGTTCTCCACTTTCGTTGGAACATTCTTGCATTCCAGAGAGTTATGGAATATTTCAAGCAATGCTGCTTGTGACTCTATAACCACTTCTTAAAAATCATGCCTTAGTTGCTGCTGTCTTGGTTACCCTCAGCTTTATCTTCTTTTCAAAAGCCGTGTTATTTTTGTTAGAGACAGTTCAAAAACTTTCCTCATGGTACTATCTTGCCTGTATGT
>NW_025141229.1:0-1245 GCF_004010195.1 Chiloscyllium plagiosum | reverse complement strand
GACAATGTGATTCTGAACCCCAATCTCTGATCCAGGACAATGTGATTCAGAATCCCAATCTCTAATCCAGTACAATGTGATTCTGAACCCCAATCTCTAATCCAGGACAATGTGATTCTTAATCCCAATACCCGATCCTAGACAATGTGATTCTTAACCCCAATATCCAAACCTAGGCAATGTGATTCTGAACCCCAATCTCTGATCGTGGACAATGTGATTCTGAACCCCAATATCCGATCCTAGACAATGTGATTCTGAATCCCAATACCCATTCCTGAACAATGTGATTCTGAACCCCAATAACCGATCCGGGACAATGTGATTCTGAACCCCAATATCTGATCCTGGACAATGTGATTCTGAACCCCAATCTCTGATCCTGGACAATGTGATTCTGAACCCCGATCTCTGATCCTGGACAATGGGATTCTGAACCCCAATCTCTGATCCTGGACAATGTGATTCTGAACCCCAATACCCAATCCTAGACAATGTGATTCTGAACCCCAATCTCTGATCCTGGACAATGTGATTCTGAACCACAATCTCTGATCCTAGACAATGTGATTCTGAACCACAATCTCTGATCCAGGACAATGTGATTCTGAACCCCAATCTCTGATCCTAGACAATGTGATTCTGAACCCCAATATCTGAAACAGGACAATGTGATTCTTAACCCCAATCTCTGATCCAGTACTATGTGATTCTGAACTCCAATATCTGATCCTGGACAATGTGATTCTGAACCCCAATATCCGATCCGGGACAATGTGATTCTGAACCCCAATATCTGATCCTGGACAATGTGATTCTGAATCCCCAATCTCTAATCCAGTACAATGTGATTCTGAACCCCAATCTCTAATCCAGGACAATGTGATTCTTAACCCCAATCTCCGATCCTAGACAATGTGATTCTGAACCCCAATATCCGATCCTAGACAATGTGATTCTGAATCCCAATACTCATTCCTGAACAATGTGATTCTGAACCCCAATAACCAATCCAGGACAATGTGATTCTGAACCCCAATATCCGATCCTAGACAATGTGATTCTGAACCCCAATCTCTGATCCTGGACAATGTGATTCTGAACCCCAATACCCGATCCTAGACAATGTGATTCTGAACCCCAATCTCTGATCCTGGACAATGTGATTCTGAATCCCAATCTCTGATCCTGGACAATGTGATTCTGAACCACCAATCTCTGATCCAGGACATGTGATTCTGAACC
>NW_025141228.1:0-1245 GCF_004010195.1 Chiloscyllium plagiosum | reverse complement strand
ATTTGTAAAATATTAGATGCATTGACTGCCTGCCGATTGTGTGCTTTTTGAACAAAATTGAATGTATCTGCAAATATAATTCTGCCAATACAATTTCACCCCATAGAATAGTGTGTGTGTGCATGAGAGAGTGAGTGTGAGAGTTTGTGCGTGAGAGTGCGCAGAAGTGTGTGTGTGCATGCTTGGAAAAGTGTGTTTGATGGAGTATGAGCCTGCGAGTGTGAGTGTGTGTGTGTGAGAGAGAGGCTTAATAAAAGCAAGGGGTTGTACAGATGATGGTCGGGCCATGAGTCGTGTTTTAGAAAATAGTTCTTTGGAAGTTGCGTCACTGCTAGACAGGGTGGTTAAGAAGGCATTTTGCAACATTGCCTCCATTGTTCACACCATTGAGTATAGGGGTTGGGACATCATGTTGAGATTGTACAGGATGTTGGTGAGGCCACTTTCAGACTATGGAGTACAGTTCTGGTGGCCCTGTAATAGGAAGAATACTATTAGAGAGGGTTTAATAAAGATTTACCAGGATATTGTAAAGACTGAGACTTTATTCACTGGAGCACAGGAGGTTGGGGAGGGGGGTGACCTCATTGCGATTGATAAAATCATGAGGATTGGAGGTAAGGTGAATAGCAAATGGCTCTTGCTTAGCATAGGGGAACTCAAAACTAGGGGGGCATTTTTTTGTAAATGTAAGGAGAGAGATTTAAAAGGAACCGGAGGGGCATTTTGAAAGCGGTTGATTTGCATGTGGAATGAACTTGCCGAGGATGTGGTAGATGCAGGTACAGTGACAACATTGAAATAGCAGTACACGAATAGAAAGGTTTAGAGGGATATGGGCCAAATGCAGGCAAGTGGGACTGGTTTAGTTTGGAATCCTGGTCGGCATGGACGAATTGGACCGAAGTGTCTGTTTCTGCGCTGTATACCTTTATTGAAACCAGTAGAATTCTGAAAGGGGCTTGACAGAATAGATGCAGATAAAATGCTCCTTTGGTGGGGAGGGTCATCGAATTCCGACAATGTGGAAGCAGACCATTCAGCCCATCTGTTTCACTCTGGCCCTCTGAAGAGTATCCCACCCATATCCAACCCCTTACTCCGTATTTCCCGTGGCCAAGCCATCCTAACCTGTACATCCCTGGTCACTATGGGTAACTTAGCACGGCTAATTCTCCCTAACCTAAACCCGAATCGAGAAATTACCTTCTTAAGAATGTAATTTAAATGCAGAGCTTTTCTAAG
>NW_025141227.1:0-1245 GCF_004010195.1 Chiloscyllium plagiosum | reverse complement strand
TGACCCTATAGCTCGACTTTATCCTGACTAATGGACCTAACCTTCGTATTCTTTAACACGATGGGCCATTTGACATGGCCAATTCATCTCACTTGCACAGTCTTTGATTGTGGGAGGAACAGGAGTACCCAAAGAAAATTCACGTGGACACAGGGAGAATATGCAAACTCCCCACAAAGGCCTGGGACTTGAATCGATTCCAAGCCCTCTAAGGACGCATTGCTAACCACTGAGCAACGGTGCTGTCACAAGAAGGGAAACAATCAAGCGAATAAGAAATGAGTGGAACACGATTTGGAGAATTGATATCAGAGGATATCACTTACGAGGGACACTGGCAGCAGCAAGTACCGGGAAGTATATCCTCTCGATCTTCTTCAATATGCGTTGTATGACATCTCTCTCATCATGTATTGAAACTATAATCGCTAAATTCATGATGCGTCTTCTCTCAAAGGTTCATTGGTAATTATGTTTAATGCAGCCAGTACACACTCGTGCTAGTAAAGGGGAATATTTAAATAGAGCAGAAAGAACAGTTCCTAAGGGACATGTTTCTGTTTATTTTCTGAGCTGGCATCAAGTCATCATGAACACCTGAGCTGTGTGAATAGAATTGTTCATCGCGTTTCTCCTCACTGGGCAAATGATTCAAATTAACTTCTTTCAATCCAGATGATTTTTCTTTTAATGAAGTTGAAATGCTCTGATGAAAATGAATTTTGAAACTTGCAGGTGTATTACCCACTGGTTTAAAAAAACACGAGTGTGGGAGGGCAGATGCACAACGTAATTTTTTTAAAGTGTACATTATTCTGTATTTTAACTCATGTATAGGAATCGGGAGAAACGAACTATTTTTAAAGACCGAAGATTGTTGAAGATACATTTAATAAATATGTAAGCTCGCACTCATTGTAACTGTTGTCTGAACAGCGGCTAGTTCAAGTAATGGAGGCTTCATTGCAGAAGAGCTGACGCCAACGGTTGCGGGAGCTTTCTAAAATAATCCGAGCTTTGTCCAGCAGATTGGAATTAGTATCAGAAGGATATGCAATACAGAAAAATAAGTCGATTAGTGCCCAACCTATATCATGATCAAAGCCAACCAGCAAATTATATGAATCGCATTTTCCTGTACTGAGCCGTTGTGCTGCATATCTCGCACTTGTCCATTAATGCTTGTTAAAACCTGAAGGATTTCTGCCTCCAACACTTGCAGGCAGTGCCTTCCAGTTCCTTACA
>NW_025141226.1:0-1245 GCF_004010195.1 Chiloscyllium plagiosum | reverse complement strand
GAGATGACGAGAGAGAGAGGGATTAAGGGTGAGAGAGTGAGAGTGAGTGCGATAGGGTGAGAGAGGGAGAAATGGCGATAGAGGGAGAGTGGGTGAGAGAGGGAGAGAGGGCAAGAGAGAGGGAGAGTGGGCAAGAGACAGATGGCGAGAGAGATTGAGAGAGGGCGACAGCCAGAATAGCACTCATTTATCCACACTCTTTGTTTCCTGTTAGACAATTCAACCAATCCTCGATCCGTGCTAAGACTCTACCCCGAACAACATGCATCCTTACATTTTGCATCAGCTCTAATGCGGCACTTTGTTGAGGGCTTTATTTTTGGAAATCGAGGTGCACCACATCCACTGGGTCCTCGTTGTCCACCATGCCCTTCATGACCCCATGCTGCATCTGTCCAATTTCTGTCATGATACCTTCCTTGATAAGAGACTCAAGCATTTTCCCCACTACAGACGTTAGCTAACTTATCCATAACTCCGCATCTTTTGTGTGCCTTCCTTTATAAACAATGGCGCCACATTTACTGTTTTACGATCTGCTGGAACTGCCCCATAGTCCAACAAATTTGGAAAATTACCGCCAGTTTACCAGTTTTTTTCCCCCACTTTCTCTTTTACCACCCTGGGATGCATTCCAGCAGGGCCAGGAGACTTGTCGATCCTTAGCTCCATGAGCTCGCCCAACACTAGCGTTTCTGTAATAATGTTTGTTTCCAGGTCCACACCTACCTTCGTCTCTTTGTCAATCACTGGCATGTTATTACTGCCCTCCACCGTGTAGACTGATACAAAGTATATCTTCAATGCCTCAGCCATTTCATCACATCCCATAACTAAATGCCCCTTCTCATCCTCTAAAGGACCTCTAGAAACTTCTGCTATCTGTCTTTTAATTCTGTGCTACTGCTTTTCTCTCCAGTTCTTTCTTATGCTTCTTTATATCTTTTTGTGGCTTTCTTTTGACCTTTAACGCTTTCTCAACCTTCCAGTTTCATGCTGTTTTTATCCACTTTGTATGCCTCATCTTTCAATGTGATCGCCTGTTTGATTTCCTGAGACACCCAGGGCAGATCACAGCTTTTCTTACAGAACTTTCTTTTTACTGGAACATACTTTTGCTGACCACGTTGAAAATTTTTTTCAACGTGGTCAGCAAAAGTATGTTCCAGTAAATTTTTTTCAACGTCCTCCACTGCTCACCAGTTGTACCATTTTGCTTCCCGTCTATTTTAGCCATTCCCTCCT
>NW_025141225.1:0-1245 GCF_004010195.1 Chiloscyllium plagiosum | reverse complement strand
GGAACAGTACACGGGGAAGTAGCCCCGGAGCAGCACATGGGGAAGTTGACCCGGAGCAGTACACAGGGAAGTAGCCCTGGAGCAGCACATGGGGAAGTAGCCCCGGAGCAGTACTTGGGGAAGTGGCCCCGGAGCGGCACATGGGGAATGAGCCCTGGAGCAGTACATGGGGAAGTAGCTCCGGAACAGTACACAAGGAAGTAGCCCCGGACCAGTACATAAGGAAGTCGCCCCGGAGCAGTACATGGTGTAGTAGCCCCTGAGCAGAACATGGGGAAGTAGCCCCGGAGCAGCACATGGGGAAGTAGCCCAGGAACAGTACACAAGGAAGTCGCCCCGGAGCAGTACATGGTGTAGTAGCCCCTGAGCAAATCATGGGGAAGTAGCCCCGGAGCAGCACATGGGGAAGTAGCCCAGGAACAGTACACAAGGAAGTAGCCCCTGAGCAGTACATGGTGTAGTAGCCCCTGAGCAGAACATGGGGAAGTAGCCCTGGAGCAGTACATGGTGAAGTAGCTCCAGAACAGCACATGGGGAAGCAGTCCCGGAACAGGACATGGGGAACTAGCCCCGGAGCAGTACATGGGGAAGCAGTACCGGAACAGGACATGGGGAAGTAGCCCGGGAGCAGCACATGGGGAAGTAGCCCCGGAGCAGTACATGGAGAAGTAGCCCCAGAGCAGCACATGTGGAAGAGCCCCGGAGCAGCACATGGGGAAGTAACCTTAGAGCAGTACATGGGGAATGATCTCTGGAGCAGTACATGGGGGAGTAGCCCAGGAGCAGTAAGTTGTGAAGTAGCCCCAGAGCAGCACATGGGAATTGAGCCCCGGAGCAGTACATGGGGAAGTAACCTTGGAGCAGTACATGGGGAATGAGCCCCGGAGCAGGAAATGGGGAAGTAGCCCAGGAGCAGTAAGTTGTGAAGTTGCCCTGGAGCAGTACAAGGGAAATGAGCCCTGGAGCAGTACACAGGGAAGTAGACCCGGAGCAGCACATGGGGAAGTAGACCTGGAGCAGTACATGGGGAAGTAACCTTGGAGCAGTACATGGGGAAGTAGCCCCAGAACAGTACACGGGGAAGTAGCCCCGGAGCAATACACAGGGAAGTAGCCCTGGAGCAGGCCATGGGGAAGTAGCCCCGGAGCAGTACTTGGGGAAGTAGCCCCGGAGCGGCACATGGGGAATGAGCCCTGGAGCAGTATATGGGGTAGTAGCGCCGGAACAGTACACAAGGAAGTAGCC
>NW_025141224.1:0-1245 GCF_004010195.1 Chiloscyllium plagiosum | reverse complement strand
GATCTGCATGTATTTGGAAAGGAGAGGCCTGATCAGGGATAGTCAAAGTTGCTTTGTGCGTGGGAAACCATGTCTCACAAACTTGATTGAGTTTTTTGAAGAAGTGAAAAAGAGGATTGGTGAGGGCAGATGAGCAGATGTGATCTAAATGAACTTCAGTAATGCATTTGACAAGGCTCCCCAATGGGAGAGAGGTTAGCAAGGTAAGCTCTCACGGAATACAGGGAGAACTGCCATTTGGATACAGAACTGGCTCAAAGTAGAAGACAGAGGGTGGTGGTGGAGGATTGTTTTTGGTGTGCTTTCTTTTATTGGTCAGAATATTGAGTACAGGAGTTAAGAGGTCATATTGCGGATGTACAGGGCATTGGTTCGGCCACTGTTGGAATATTGCGTGCAATTCTGGTCTCCTTCCTATCGGAAAGATTCTGTGAAACAGAAAGGTTTCAGAAAACGTTTACAAGGATGTTGCCCGTGTTGGAGGATTTGAGCTGCAGGGAGAAGCTGAACAGGCTAGGCTCAATGGAGCGTTAAACGTTGAGGAGTTACCTTATGGAGGTTTAAAAGAAATCATTAGGGGCATGTTTAGGACAGATAGACCAAGTCTTTTCCCTGGGGTCAGCTGCCAGAAGAAATGTTGGAGGCTGGTACAATTACAATATTCACGAAGCATTTGGATTGGTATATGAATAGTCAGGGTTTAGAGAGATACGGGTCTGGTGCTGGCAGGTGGGACGAGATGGGATTGGGATATTTGATCGTTTGGACGGGTTTCACACTATGACTAATTACACAAAGCCATTCAAAGTGGCCAGTGATCTTAATGTTCATACTGTGCCCTTCCAGGAAGATGACGAGAAGGTCGAAAGACTGATCAGGTATTTCAGCAGCAGACTGAACACGATCAGCAGAAATATTCGACAATTGTGAAGGACACTTCGCGCTTGTTGTTGGATGTGAAACATTTCAACTTTTATGTCACCAGTGAAGTGTCTCGGTCAATCATATAAATTGATCATGACCCATCGCAGTTTGTGGAGAAATGTAAGGACAACAATTTCAGACATTTTGGTTCGAGCTTCTTCTCACAGACATTCAATTTGAAAGTTGTCTATGTGCCAGAATGGGCAAACGTAATTGCTGACGCATTGTCAAGGCTTGAATGAGAAACAGGCATTCTGTGGACGGAGTAAAACAGACCGAAACAGAAAAAGTAGTGCATGTTTGCATCATTATTGCCAGTGT
>NW_025141223.1:706-1245 GCF_004010195.1 Chiloscyllium plagiosum | reverse complement strand
GCCAGGCAAACAGAAAAGGGGATTGTACACTTGCCCAGCCTGTCAAATAGAACAGGACTGTACACTCACCCCGTCAGTCAAACAGAACAGGATTGTACATCTGCCCTGCCAGTCAAACAGAACAGGACAGGACACTCGCCCTGCCAATCAAACAGAATAGGATTGTACACTCAACCTGTCAGTAAAATAGAGCAGAAGATTGTACACTCGTCCTGCCAGTCAAGCAGAATAGGAGTGTACAATCACCCTGACAGTCAAGCAGAACAGGTGATTGTACACTCGCCCTGCCAGTCAAACAGAACAGAACTGTACAATCGCCCTGCCTGTCAAAAAGAATAGGATTGCACACTCGCCCTGCCTGTCAAACAGAACAGGATTGTACTCCTGCTCTGCGAGTCAAACAGAACAGGACTGTACACCTGCCCTGCCAATCAAACAGAATAGGATTGTACACTCGCCCTGCCTGTAAAACAGGACAGGATTGTACACTCACCCCGTCAGTAAAACAGAACAGGTTTGTACACTCGCTCTGCCAGTCA
>NW_025141223.1:0-669 GCF_004010195.1 Chiloscyllium plagiosum | reverse complement strand
CTAGTCAAACAGAAGAGGGGATTGTACACTCGCCCTGACAGTCAAACAGATCAGGATTGTACACTCGCATTGCCTGTCAAACAGAACAGGATTGTACACTCGCCCTGCCCGTAAAACAGAATAGGATTTTACACTCACCCTGCCAGTCAAACAAAATTGGATTGTACACTCACCCTGCCAGTCAAACAGAACAGATCTGTACACTCGCCCTGCCAGTCAAACAGAACAGGAATGTACACTCACCCAGCCAGTCAAACAGAACAGGATTGTACACTCGTCCTCCCCGTCAAAGAGAACTGGATTATACACTCGCACTCCTAGTCAAACAAAAGAGGGGATTGTACACTCGTCCTGACAGTCAAACAGATCAGGATTGTACACTCGCATTGCCTGTCAAACAGAACAGGATTGTACACTCGCCCTGCCAGTCAAACAGAATTGTATTGTACACTCACCCTGCCACTCAAACAGAACAGGATTGTATACCCGCCCTGCCAGTCAAACAGAACAGGACTGTACACACGCCCTGCCAGTCAAACAGAACAGCGGATTGTACACTTGCCCTGCCAGTCAAACAGAACAGGACTGTACACTCACCCTGCCAATCAAACAGAACAGGGCAGTACACCTGCCCTGCCAGTCAAACAGAACAGGATTGTACACTCGCCC
>NW_025141222.1:0-1245 GCF_004010195.1 Chiloscyllium plagiosum | reverse complement strand
TCCAGAAAAATATTTCCCAACTCCAGGCAGTGGTGGTTCCACAACATGGAACGCAGGAACTTAAGGTGCTGCTGCTGCGAAAGACCAAGGATTTCCCGGGCCCTTGATGAGAGGAGGCTTATCTTTGTCATGCACATCTTAAAAACAGAAAGGGTGGAATTGTGGGAGACGATTTCGGTACAAACAACTGAGATGTGCATGACCCCAGAGTCTAAGGGGAATAGAGCCATAGGGGTAGGGTAAAACATGCTTCTCTATAATAAAGGACGAGACATCTGCTGCTACGGATTGATAAGACCACTCACATAGACAGAGTAGAAAAACAAGTCCTTGATTGATAAGACTACAGGGTAGAAAAACAACTCGGGAAACGTCTGCTGCAGACTTTGTGATAAGGGATGGAAAAATACTGACTGTTTAGAATGTGAACCTCGTGACTCTTTAGAGCTATAGAGGGGAGGGACTTGTCCTGTATTTAATCAGAAACTTTGTTAGCCTGGAGCGCCTTTTTCTCAGAAGGGTGCCCAACTCTGCAGACTTGCTAATAAAACTTTGTTTTCCTGAATTTGTCTAGAGCGATTATTGAGAAGCGATTTCCGTTTCTAACAATTGTGTAAACTTTTTTCGTTTATTTTCGAGTTTGGATCGTTTGAACTTCGTTTCTTTTCGGTTTTTAAAAACCTTCGATCGCTTGAACTTCATTAATTTCCTGGTTTTTGAAAAAAATTCGATCTCCCCCGAGCTTTGTACATTTCCAGGTTGTACAGAAATCAGATGTTGTATTTTCAGCAGTATTTTCGGAAGCTGTTGCCCTTAACAGGTCCAATATAGGCAGTTATTAAAGAAGTTCTATATTTAAAGAGTTTAGGGAGGGAAGAGGACCCCAGTTTTTAATGATAGGTTATTATTAATATAATAAAATATAATACTTAAGAAGTTAATAAATAAAAAATCAATACTTATGTTGATTTTTTTTAAATGAAGTTATATCGCGGTATTTTATAATAAATGTTATTTTTTCAAAAAGTTTTGTGAAATAATTAGTCTTTGTAGAAGTCTGATTAGTGAGTATTTTATTTTAAATTAGTTGCTATAAAACTGAAGTAATTTTAAAATGGGTAATTACATAGACAGAACAAATGATCCATCATCAGTTAGTGAAATTATGTGTAAAATTTCCCTAGAAGTCTGGGGCCTTTAGAAACCTGCCTAGATGTCTAAACAAAACATTGGGTGATGAAGACT
>NW_025141221.1:0-1245 GCF_004010195.1 Chiloscyllium plagiosum | reverse complement strand
CAAATGCCACTTAAATGTTGCAATTATACTAGCCTCCACCACTTCCTCTGGCAGCTCATTTCATACATATACCACCCCCTGAGTGAAAACGTTGCCCCTTAGGTCTCTTTTATATCTTTCCCCTCTCAACCTAAACATATGCCCTCTAATTCTGGACTCTCCCACCCCAGGGAAAAGACTTCGTTTATTTATCCTATCCATGCCCCTCATAATTTTATAAACCACTATAAGGTCACCCCTCATCCTCCATTGCTCCAGGAGAAGAGTCCCAGCCTGTTCAGCCTCTACCTATAGCTCAAATCCTCCAACCCTGGCAATGTCTTTGTAACTCTTTTCCAAACCCTTTCAAATTTCACAACATCCTTCCGCATAGGAAGGAAACCAGAATTGCTCGCAATATTCCAACAGCGGCCTAACCAATGTCCTGTACAGCTGCAACATGACTTCCCAACTCCTGTACTCAATACTCTGAGCAATAAAGGAAAGCATACCAAACGTTTTCTTCACTATCCTCTCTACCTGAGACTCCACTTTCAAGGAGCTATGAACATGCATTCCAAAGTCTCTTTGTTCAGCAACACTCCCTAAGACCTTACCATTAAGTGTATAAGTCCTGCTAAGATTTGCTTTCCCAAAATGCAGCACTTCGCATTTATCTAAATTAAACTCCATCTGCCACTCCTCAACCCATTGGCCCATCTGTTCAAGATCCCATTGTAATCTAAGGTAACCTTCTTCACTATTCACTACACCTCCAATTTTGGTGTCGTCTGCAAACTTACTAAATATACCTCTTATGCTCACATCCAAATTATTTATATAAATGACGAAAGGTAGTGGACCCAGCACCCATCCTTGTGGCACTCCACCAATCACAGGCCTCCAGTTGAAAAACAACCCTCCACCACCACCTTCTGTATCCAAATGGCTAGTTGTCCCCGTATTCCATGAGATCTAACCTTCTCCCATGGAGAACCTTGTTGAACGCCTTATAGAACGTTCACATAGGTCATGTCTACTGCTCTGCCCTCATCAATCCTCTTTGTTACTTGGGGACTTGACCACTTTTATGCTTTTCAAAACATCCAGCACTTCCTCCTCTAAAATATGGACATTTTTCAAGATGTCACCATCTTTTTTCTCTACATTCTATATCTTCCATGTCTTTTTCCTCAGTAAACATTGATGCAAAATACTCGTTTAGTATCTCCGCCATCTCCTGCGGCTCCACACAAAGGCCGCCTT
>NW_025141220.1:0-1245 GCF_004010195.1 Chiloscyllium plagiosum | reverse complement strand
TTAGAGAGTACATTTGGATTGGCTCAGGCTTGGATGGCCGAAGGGCCTGTTCCTGGGCGTAAATTTTCTTTGTTCTTTGTACAATGTTTTAGCAATTCAAGAGCATAGGAAAAACCCCTATCATTTCTTAGAAGTCAGTGATGAAAAGCCAGTGAATTAACCCAGGTCTTGTAACTCAGGCAGAGAGCGTAATGGGGAGAATCCCATCTGGTGAATGTATAGATGCTGAAAGGAAACATTTTTGACCGGATGAGTTAAGAAATTAAGGAACGAATACAGAAGTGATACGTCCCTGGGGATTGAGTGACTGTGAAGAAAATTGATGGGAAAATGTGTTAAATCTTCAATTGTTTTTCTGGTTTATCCAATCTTTCCAAATGCATAGATATACCCTTTCTTTTATATAATAAACTTGTGTTCTTTTGTTAAAAGTACACTCACAGCCTCATGTGAACATGTGCAATGGCTGATCATCATGGTTACCAATTTGCACGAATAAAACTTAAATCCATCGAGCCTAATTTCACTCTGGGACCTGATTGTTACAGTGTTGGTCAGATGGGATCTTCACAATACCAAGTCTTTGTCCTGATTTCCAGACGTACGGCAGTAAGAATCTGAAGCGAATTGGAATGATTCTCCAAAGAGGGATTCTCATTCTCCTGATCGCCTGCTTCCCCTGCTGGGCTCTCTTCATCAACACTGAGCACATCCTGTTGGCTTTGAAACAGTCTCCTGCGGCAGCCAAGTGAGAATTATATGTTTTCTTCTATTACAAAAGCGAATAAAAAGAATGGAATTTGAATAAAAGATAGAAGACCAACCAATGAGTTAATGGCTGAGTGTGTGTGAGTGACTGAACACAAGACTGAGGAACTGAGACTGAACTATCCCGAAATTGAAGCTCACATCTTTGATACAAATTTGGTCTCAATATCAGAATTGCTGCTTGTTTGATTCTTTAGAAAATAAATTGATTCAGTGGTCCATGGTAGTAGAGCTCAGAAGCAGGCCATTGGGCTCATTTAATGAGTACTAGCTCTTTCAATGAATTAGTCCCACCTCCCATCCTCCAAGACATTCCTGTAATTTGGTCTCTTTTGAGGATTAATTCAATTGACCTTTCAAGGCTGTTCCTGAATCTGGTTCCACCAGCCAGGCAATTATATCCAAATGTTAACCCCTTTATTCATAAAACAGCCTTTCCTCAAGAGGTACAGGAAAAGCACAGCCGGTCAGGCAGCT
>NW_025141219.1:0-1245 GCF_004010195.1 Chiloscyllium plagiosum | reverse complement strand
GACTGTCACAAAGTGACACTCTCTGAGACAAACAGTGACACTTTCTGACTCTCTCTGAGACACACTGTCATCCTCTCTTAGACACACTGTGACACACTCTGACTCTCTCTGACACTCTCTGAGGCAGACTGTGACACTCTCTAACAGACTGTGTCACACTGAGATAGTCTCAGAGACAGATTGTGACACTTTCTGACTCTCGTTCTCTCTGGCTGTCTGAGACACACTGTGACACTCAATGAGACACACTGTGACACTTTCTGACTCTCTCTGAAACACACTGTGACACTCTCTGACTCTCTCTGAAACTCTCTGTGAGACTCTCTGACACACGCTGAGACACACTGTGAAACTCTCTGGAACTTTCAGCAACACACTTCGACATTCTCTGATCCTATCTGAACCTCTCTGAGACAGAATGTGACACTTTCTGACTGTCTGACTCTCTGAGACACACTGTGATTCTCACTGAGAGACACTGTGAAACTCTCTGACTCTCTCGGAAGAGCAATGTGACACTCTCTGAAAGACTGTGATACACTGAAACACACTGTGACACTCTCTGATTCTCTCTGAGGCAAAACTGTGACACTCCCTGAAAGATTGCGATACACTAAAACACACTGTAACATTCTCTGAAATTCTCTGAAACACACTGTGACACTCTCTGACAGACAGTGACACAATGAGACACTCTGACACTCTCTGAAACAAACTGACACTCTCTGACACAAGCAGAAACACACTGTGACACGCTGTGACAAACTGTGACACACAGAAACACTCTGTGAGATACTGCGAAGACTGTGACAGTCTCTGAGACACAATGTGACACTCTCTGACACTCTCTGAAACACCTTGTGACACTCTCTGACACAGGCGGAGACACACTGTGACACTCTCTGACAGACTGTGACACACTGAAACACTCTCTGAGAGACTGTGACACTCTCTGAGACACATTGTGACACTCTCTGACACTCTCTGAAACACATTTTGACACTCTCTGACACAGGCAGAGACACTCTGTGACACTCTCTGTCACTCTCCAACACACTGTGACACCCTCTAAGACACACTGTGACACTCACTGACACTATTTATGACATACTGTGACACATTCCAGCACATCTGAAGCACTCTGTTACACTCTCTGACAGATGGTGACACACTGTGACACTCTTTCAGACAGACTGTGACACTTTCCAACTTTCCCTGACTCTCTGAGAAACACTGTGACACTCA
>NW_025141218.1:0-1245 GCF_004010195.1 Chiloscyllium plagiosum | reverse complement strand
AATAATAAGACCCGTTGTGATAAGTAGGTAAGTACTGCATTTTGTTTGTTCTATTCTTTAGACCCAGTTTTTTTTTATAAAAGGAGATCGGAGCTTTATGGAAGTAGTAACTCCAAAGATTGCAGACAGATGGGTGACAGTGAGGGGGACTGGGAGGAAGCAGCCAGTGCAGGTACCCCCTGCGGCCGTTCCCCTCAAGAACAAGTATGCCTACACTCCGTAGGGACCAACCATTCACCATGAACCTCCAACCTTGATTTAACTTTCTAAAATGCAAGAACTTACATTGATCTATATTAAAACCTATTTGCCATTTCTCAGCCACTTCTCCAGCTGATCAAGATGCTGCTGTATTTTCTGAAATTTCTGATAACTTTCCCCACTCTCCATGATGCTGCTTATTTTCGTATCATCTTCAAACTTACAAATCATTCCGATACATTCTCATCTAAATCATAGATATATGTAATATGTAGTGATCCCAGTACCAACTCGTGAGACATTCCACTAGTCACAGGCCTCCAGTCTGACAAGAGTCCTTCCACTATTACCCTCTGCTTCCTACCATCAAGACAATTTTGTATCTAATTTTGCAGCTCTTCCTCAATTTCATGCGATCTAACCTTCCAGAGCAGCGTACCATTTGGAACATTATTGAAGGCCTTACTGGAATCCATATAGCCTACGTATACCACTCTGCCCTTCTCAATGTTGCTGGTTACATCATCAAAGAATTCGAACAAATTTGTGAGCCATGATTTCCCATGCACAAAGCCGTGCTGAGTTTGATGATGGGCTTTTACCTGAAACATTGATTTTTCTGTTCCGAGGGTGCTGCTTGACCTGCTGTGCTTTTCCAGCACCACTCTAATCTTACACCTAATAACACCCTGTCTTTCCAAATGCATGTATATCTTATCTCTCAGAAAATTTTCCAGTAAGATACCTACTACTGATTTTAGGTTAACTGGTCTATAGTTCCCAGGTTTTTCTTTGTAGCCCTTCTTGAGTAAGGGCACAGTGTTAGCTACCCTCCAGTCCTCTGGTCAGAAATGATGCAAAAGTATCAGCCAGGGCTCCCACAATTCCTTCTCTGTCCTCCTGCCGTGTTCCTGAATATATCTGGTCTGACCAGGAGATTAATAGAAATAAAAATTCTGAAAAATGTGTCTACTTATTTCAGGTACAAACACCAAAGCAAGGGCAAGTGACACAATGATGTTTAACGTAACAAATTCGAAAATG
>NW_025141217.1:0-1245 GCF_004010195.1 Chiloscyllium plagiosum | reverse complement strand
ACTCCCTCAGCACTGACCCTCTGACAATGCAGCAGTCCCTCAGCACAGACCCTCCGACAGTGCCCACTCCCTCAACACTGACCCGCTGACAGTGCGACACCCTCTCAGCACTGACCCTCTGACAGTGCGGCACTCTCTCAACACTGATCCTCCGACAGTGCGGCGCTCCCTCAGCACTGACCCTCCGACAGTGCGGCACTCCCTCAACACTGACCCTCCAACAGTGCGGCACTCCCTCAACACTGACCCTCCAACAGTGCTGCACTCCCTCAACACTGACCCTCTGACAATGCGGCACTCCCTCAACACCGACCCTCCAACTGTGCTGCACTCCCTCAGCACTGACCCCCCGACAGTGCTGCACTCCCTCAGCACTGACGCTCCGACAGTGCTGCACTCCCTCAGCACTGACCCTCCGACAGTGCGACACTCCCTCAACACTAACTCTCTGACAGTACGGCGCTCCCGCAGCACTGACCCTCTGACAGTGCGGCACTCCCTCAGCACTGACCCTCCGACAGTGCCCACTCCCTCAACACTGACCCGCTGACAGTGCAGCACTCCCTCAACACTGACCCGCTGACAGTCCGGCACTCCCTCAGCACAGACCCTCCAACAGTGCAGCACTCCCTCAACACTGACCCTCCGACAGTGCGGCACTCTCTCAACACCGACCCTCCAACAGTGCGGCACTCCCTCACCACTGACCCTCCAACAGTGCCCACTCCCTCAGCACTGACCCTGTGACAGTGCGGCACTCCCTCAGCACTGACCCTCCAACAGTGCAGCACTCCCTCAGCACTGACCCTCCAACAGTGCCCACTCCCTCAACACTGACCCGCTGACAGTGCGATACTCCCTCAGCACTGACCCTGTGACAGTGCGGCACTCCCTCAACACTGACCCTCTGACAGTGCGGGACTCCCTCAACACTGACCTTCCGACAGCGCGGGACTCCCTCAGCATTGACTGTCCGACAGCACGGCACTCCCTCAGTACTGACCCTCCAACAGCGCGGCACTCCCTCACTACTGACCCTCCAACAGCACGGCACTCCCTCACTACTGACCCTCCAACAACGAGGCACTCCCTCAGTACTGACCCTCCAACAACGAGGCACTCCCTCAGTACTGACCCTCCGAGAGTGCAGCACTCCCTCAACACTGACCCTCCGACAGTGTGGCACTCCCTCAACACTGACCCTCTGACAGTGCGGCGATCCCTCAGTACTGACCCTCCGACAGC
>NW_025141216.1:0-1245 GCF_004010195.1 Chiloscyllium plagiosum | reverse complement strand
GTGTTGTTTCCCTGGTACCAGGATCAAGGATGTCCCAAAGAGGGTGCAGAATGTTCTCACGGGGGAGAGGAGCCAGCAAGAGGTCATTGTCCACATTGGAACCAACAATATAGGAAGGGAAAAGGTTGAGATTATGAAGAGTGATTAAAGAGAGTTAGGCAGGAATTTAAAAAGGAGGTCCTCAAGGATAATAATATCTGGATTTCTCCCAGTGCTACGAGCTAGTGAGGGCAGGAATAGCAGGATAGAGCAGATGAATGCATGGCTGAGGAGCTGGTGTATGGGAGAAGGATTCACATTTTTGGATCATTGGAATCTCTTTTGGGGTAGAAGTGACCTGAACAAGGGCAGATTGCACGTAAATTGGAAGGGGACTAATATACTGGCAGGGAAATTTGCTGGAACTGCTCAGGAGGATTTAAACTAGTAAGGTTGGGGGGGGGGGGATGGGACCCAGGGAGATAGTGAGGAAAGAGATCAATCTGAGACTGGTACAGTTGAGAACAGAAGCGAGTCAAACAGTCAGGGCAGGCAGGGACAAGGTAGGACTAATAAATTATGACTAATAAATTAAATTTCAATGCAAGGGGCCTAACAGGGAAGGCAGATGAACTCAGGGCATGGTTAGGAATATGGGACTGGGATATCATAGCAATTACAGAAACATGGCTCAGGACTGGCAGCTTAATGTTCCAGGATACAAATGCTACAGGAAAGATAGAAAGGGAGGCAACAGAGAAGGGGGAGTGGTGTTTTTGATAAGGGATAGCATTACAGATGTGCTGTGGGAGGATATTCCCGGAAATACACCCAGGGAAGCTATTTGGGTCGAACTGAGAAATAAGAAAGGGATGATCACCTTATTGGGATGGTATTATAGACCCCCTAATAGTAGAGAGAAATTGAGAAACAAACTTGTAAGGAGATCTCAGCTGTCTGGAAGAATAATAGAGTAGTTATGGTCAAGGATTTTCACTTTCCAAACATCGACTGGGACTGCCATAGAGTTAAAGGTTTAGATGGAGAGGAATTTCTTAAGTGCGTCCAAGACAATTTTCTGATTCAGTATGTCGATGTACCTACTAGAGAAGGTGCAAAACTTGACCTACCCTTGGGAAATAAGGCAGGGCAGGTGACTGAGGTCAGTGGGAGAGCACTTTGAGGCCATAATTCTATTAGTTTTAAAATCATGATGGAAAAGAATAGACCAGTTCTAAAAGTTGAAGTTCTAAATTGGAGAAGGGC
>NW_025141215.1:0-1245 GCF_004010195.1 Chiloscyllium plagiosum | reverse complement strand
AGGAACAGGGTTCCCGTGGCTGCGACACTAATACGAACAGGGTTCCCGTGGCTGCGACAATAATAGGAACAGGATTCCTGTGGCTGCGACAATAATAGGAACAGGTTTCCAGTTGCGGCGACAATAATAGGAACAGGGTTCCTGTGGCTGCGACAATAATTGGAGCAGGGTTCCTGTGGCAGAGATAATAGGAACAGGGTTCCTGTTGCGGCGACAATAATAGGAACAGGGTTCCCGTGGCGGAGACAATAATAGGAACAGGGTTCCTGTTGCGGCGACAATAATAGGAACAGGTTTCCTGTTGCGGCGACAACAATAGGAATAGGGTTCCCATTGCGGAGATAATAATAGGAACAGGCTTCCCGTGGCTGCGACAATAATAGGAACTGGGTTCCCGTGGCTGCGACACTAATAGGAACAGGGATCCCGTGGCTGCGACAATAATGGGAACAGGGTTCCCATGGCGGTGACAATAGTAGGAACAGGGTTCCCGTGGCTGCGACAATAATAGGAACAGGGTTCCCGTGGCGGTGACAATAATAGGAACAGGGTTCACGTGGCTGCGACAATAATAGGAACTGGGTTCCCGTGGTGGAGACAATAATAGGAACAGGGTTCCTGTTGTGGCGACAATAATAGGAACAGGGTTCCCGTGGCTGCGACAATAATAGGAACAGGTTTCCTGTTGCGTCGACAATAATAGGAACAGGGTTCCCGTGGCTGCGACAATAATAGGAACAGGTTTCCTGTTGCGTCGACAATAACAGGAACAGGGTTCCTGTGGCTGCGACAATAATAGGAACAGGTTTCCTGTTGCGTCGACAATAATAGGAACAGGGTTCCTGTGGCTGCGACAATAATTGGAGCAGGGTTCCCGTGGCAGAGATAATAGGAACAGGGTTCCTGTTGCGGCGACAATAATAGGAACAGGGTTCCCGTGGCGGAGACAATAATAGGAACAGGGTTACTGTTGCGGCAACAATAATAGGAACAGGTTTCCTGTTGTGGCGACAACAATAGGAATAGGGTTCCCGTGGCGGAGACAATAATAGGAACTGGGTTTCTGTGACTGCGACAATAATAGGAACAGGGTTCCCGTGGCTACGACAATAATAGGAACAGGGTTCCCGTGGCTGCGTCAATAATAGGAACAGGTTTCCTGTTGCGGAGACAATAATAGGAACAGGGTTCCCATGGCGCTGACGATAATAGGAACAGGGTTCCTGTGGCGGTGACAATAATAGG
>NW_025141214.1:0-1245 GCF_004010195.1 Chiloscyllium plagiosum | reverse complement strand
GGTTTAATTGGAAGCACACTAGCTTTCGGAGCTATGCTCCTTCATCAGGTGGTAGTCCACTACCACCTGATGAAGGAGCGTTGCTCCGAAAGCTAGTGTGCTTCCAATTAAACCTGTTGGACTATAACCTGGTGTTGCATGATTTTTAACTTTGTACACCCCAGTCCAACACCAGCATCTCCAAATCATGAATACTTGAACTGGGTCACATACCAAAAGTACCTTAAGAGCAATCAAGACAAGAGAAGCTCAACTTCAACAAGATCATGGTTTACTGCTAGGTCCACTACTTCTTGTCATTTATATTAATGATTTGGATATGAACATAGGAGGTATAGATAGTAAGCTTTCAGATGACACCTAAATTGGAGGGGTAGTGGACAGTGAAGAAGGCTACCTCAGAATATAACAGGTTCTGGATCAGATGGGCCAATGGGCTGAGAAGTGGCAGATGGAGTTTAATTTAGATAAATGCAACTTGCTACATTTTGGGAAAGCAAATCTTAGCAGGACTTATTCACTTAATAGTATGGTCCTAGGGAATGTTGCTGAACAAAGAGACCTTGCAGTACAGGTTCATAGCTCCTTGAAAGTAGAGTCACAGGTAGATAGGATAGTGAAGAAGGGGTTTGGTATGCTTTCCTTTATTGGTCAGAGCATTGCGTATAGGAGTTAGGAGGTCATGTTTCAGCTGTACAGAACGTTGGTTCAGCCACTTTTGGAATATTGTGGGCAATTCTGTTCTCCTTCCTATCAGAAGGATGTTGTGAAACTTGAAAGGGTTCAGAAAAGACTTACAAGGATGTTGCCAGGGTTGGGGGATTTCAGCTATTGGGAGAGGCTAAACAGACTGGGGCTGTTTTCCCTGGAGCATCAAAGGTTGAGGGGTGACCTTTTAGAAGTTTATAAAATCATGAGGGCATGGATATATAAATAGATGAAGTCTCTTCCCTGGGGTGGGGGAGTCTAGAACTAGAGGGCATAGGTTTAGGGTGAGAGGGGAAAGATATAACAGGGACCTAATGGGCAACCTTTTCACGCAGAGGGTGGTACGTGTATGGAATGAGCTGCCAGAGGAAGTGGAGGAGGGGTACAATTGCAACATTTAAAGGGCATTTGGATGAATATATGAATAGGAAGGTTTCAGAGGAATATGGGCCAAGTGCTGGCAAATGGGATTATATCAGGTTGGGATATCTGGTCAGCATGGATGAGTTGGAACAAAGGGTCTATTTCTGTGCTGTA
>NW_025141213.1:0-1245 GCF_004010195.1 Chiloscyllium plagiosum | reverse complement strand
AGCTGAGGGAGGGGCAGGGCTGGCAGCTCAATGTTTCATGGTGGAGACGCTGCAGGAAGCATCGAAGTGGAGGCAAGAGAAGATGTGTGGTGGTGGGATTTGATTGCATGAATCATCACAGCAGTACTTAGAGAGGATATTGCTGTGGGATAGCCCAGTGAAGCTATGTTAGTCGAACTGAGAAATAAGAATGGGTCATCACTTTGACACAACCGTATTGCTGACGCCTAATTATCAGTGGCAGACTGAGGAACAAATATGAGAAACTGAGGAGCTCAAAAGTGGTCTGAGGAGAGCCAGGAGGGGGCACGACAAAGGCGTGGCAAAACGGATTAGAGAGAACACAAAGACATTTTACACTTATGTGAGGAATAAGAGAATGGTCAAAGAAAGAGTAGGGCCGATCAGGGATAGCATAGGGAACTTGTGTGTGGGGTCTGAGGAGGTAGGGGAAGCCCTAAATGAGTTTTTTGCTTCTGTCTTTACGAAAGAAACGAACTTTGTAGTGAATGAAACCTTTGCAGAGCAGGTGTGCATGACGAAATGGATAGAGATAGAGGAAGCTGATGTGCTGAAAATTTTGTCTAACATTAAGATTGACAAGTCACCAGGCCCGGACCAGATTTGTCCTCGTCTGCTTTGGGAAACGAGAAATGCAATTGCTTCGCCACTTGCGAAGATCTTTGTATCCTCGCTCTCCACTGGAGTCGTACCTGAGGACTGGAGAGAGGCAAATGTAATTCTTCTCTTCCAGAAAGGAAATAGGGAAATCCCCGGCAATTACAGACCAGTCAATCTCACGTCTGTCGTCTGCAAGGTGTTAGAAAGGATTCTGAGGAATAGGATTTATGACCATCTGGAAGAGCATGGCTTGATTAAATGCAGTCAACACGGCTTTGTGAGGGGCAGGTCATTCCTCACAAACCTTATCGAGTTGAGGATGTGACTAGAAAATCTGATGAGGGTCGAGCTATGGATGTGATGTATATGGATTTCAGCAAGGCATTTGATAAGGTTCCCCATGGTAGGTTCATTCAGAAGGTCAGGAGGAAAGGGATTCAGGGGAACTTAGCTGTCTGGATACAGAATTGGCTGGCCAACAGAAGACAGCGAGTGGTAGTAGAAGGAAAATATTCTGCCTGGAAGTCTGTGGTGAGTGGTGTTCCACAGGGATCTGTCCTTGGGCCTCTACTGTTTATAATTTTTATTAATCACTTGGATGAGGGGATTGAAGGATGGGTCAGC
>NW_025141212.1:0-1245 GCF_004010195.1 Chiloscyllium plagiosum | reverse complement strand
GCGGTTGTCGTATTCAATGCCCTACTTCTTCGGTTAACATCTCCCTGGGTTGTCTCCGGTAAAAATGCTTCATACAAAAAAAAGTACCCTTGATAGAGAGTGTTTTAAATATCAGTCTCTCTGGATGGCGGTTTACTTCTGTGTAACATTCAAACTGACTGCCTCTTTATCATCCCAATATCGATCCTCCCATTTGTTCAATTTTGGCAAAACAATGAATACAAAATCGATTGAATTTTAGTATCCTGTGACATAATTTAAACTGCTTGGTTAAATTCGAATTATTGTCAAATAGCACACAAAACCTAGCTATCTATTCCACAGCGAGATTTACATATTTTTCTTTTTTTCTGGAAACTCTGAGACTGCGAGTTATTCATAACAAAGGTGCTTGTGAACACTGTACAGAATACCATTCACTCTCTCTTTAAGCTACAGGGCACACTTCCACATTCATAGCAATGGCTTAATGCGGGCTTTATGCAGCTGCATCACAACCTCGCGGCTCATAAAGTCAGTTCCCTGGCTAATGCAAGCCAGCGCACCAAGTGCCTTCTTAACAACTCTAACAAACTGGGTGGCAACTTTGATGTATATTGACATAGACCCCAGATTACACTGTTCTTCCACATTACCAAAAATTGTGCCTTTAACCCTGCATGCTGTATTCAAATTCATATTTGAACACCCGAAGTGTATTATTCACACTTTTCCAGATTGCACTTCATCTGCCAATTATCAGCTCAATTCTGCATCCTGTCAATGTCTCGGTGAAACCTACAATAAGACTACACACTGTCCACAACTCGAACAATCTTAGTGTGATCAGCAACATTCCTTATCCACTCTTCCAATTACACATCGAAGTCATTCATAAAGATCAGAAAGAGCAGATATCCCAGAACCGATCTCTACAGAACACCACTGCTCCCTGAGCTCCAGGGTGAATACCTTTCATCTTCTGTCTTCGATGGGACTGCCAATTATGGATCGAGATATCTAGATCAACCTGCATCCCATGTCTCCTTACTTTCTGAATAAGCCAACCATGCGGAAAATTATGAAGGCCTTTGTAAAATCCATTTACAACACATCCAATGTTCTACCTTCAACAACGTGTTTTGTCACATCGTCAATGATTTCAAATAGGCTTGTGAGGCATGAACCGCTCCACAAAAAGCCATGCTGAGTCTACCTAATCAAACTATGGTGATAATGAGTCCTGCATCTTGGAATCCTCTCCAA
>NW_025141211.1:0-1245 GCF_004010195.1 Chiloscyllium plagiosum | reverse complement strand
CCTATCCATGTGCATGTCCAGCAGTCGCGAAAAATTCCTCAATGACTCTCCTTCCACCACCTCAGCTAGCAACACATTCCATGCGTTCACAACTCTCTGCGTAAAGAACCTACCTCTGATGTCTCCATTATACCTTCCTCCTAATATCTTCAAACTATGACTTCTCGTACCAGTCAATCCTGCCCTGGGGAAAAGTCTCTGGCTATTGACTCTATCTATTACTCCAATTATTTTGAACAGTATTATGTACATTAATAACTCGATGTGAAAGCACAAGATATCATTTGTAAGTTTGTAGATGACATGAAAGGTGAGGCTGTTGTTCACAGTGAGGGGGATGGTCTCAGGCTACAATCTGAAGGTTGAGGACAGAACAGGTGGTGAGCGAGGAAGGGTATTGGAGTTTCTGATCAGTGAAAACATTACAGCATTAATTAGACAGGATATTCCTGGGGATCGCCCAGTGAAGATATAATGGTGCAACTGAGAAATGAGAATGGGTTATCAGTTTGATATCACTGTACAACAGGCCCCCAACAGTCAGCGAGAATTTGAGCAGCAAATATGACGGGAGATCTCAGATATCTGTAAGAATGATAGGGCTGTAATGGTCAGGGATTTTAACTTTCCAAACCTAGACTCGGACTGCTAGAGTGTTCAGAGCTTGGATGTGAGGAATTTGTTCGGCATGTACAAGAAACCTGTCCCAGTCAAAATGTAAATGGTCGGACTGCAGGAAGAGGTAAAACCTGACCTTGCCTTGGGAAACAAAGTAGTGAAAGAGACTGAGTTGTTAGTGGGGCAACACTTTGGCAAAGTGATCACAATCATATTAGTTGGAAAATAGCGATGGAAAAGGACAAACCTGGTCCACAAGTTAAAGATCAAAACTGGCCTTTCCTCAATCCAGATGTTATTAGTCAAGAGCTTTTAACAATTGATTGTGGAGGCTATGTGCAGGTAAAGGGACGTCAGGCAGGTGGGAAGCTTTCAAAAGGGAGTTAAAATGAGAGTTCAGAGCCATCATATTCCTGTTAGTGTGAATGACAATGCTGACACAAGTAGGAAACTCTGGATGACTGGGGGTATTCAGGTTCTGGTCAACAAAAAGGGGACACATGTCACATATAGCCAGCTGGATTAAGGGAATCCATCGAAGAATATTGTGGGTGGAGTAATTCACTTAAGAGCGAAATCAGGAGGGCACAAAGAGGACCACAAAAAGCGTTGGCAGATCAGGCTGAG
>NW_025141210.1:0-1245 GCF_004010195.1 Chiloscyllium plagiosum | reverse complement strand
TGTTTATATACCACAGTAATTTTATAACACTCCACAGACCAGTGTTTATATACCACAGTAATTTTATAACTCTCCCCAATGCCCAGTGTTTATATACCACAGTAATTTTATAACCCTCCCCCAGACCAGTGTTTATATACCACAGTAATTTTATAACACTCCCCAAAGCCCAGTGTTTATATACCACAGTAATTATATAACACTCCCCAGCCCAGTGTTTATATACCACAGTAATTTTATAACACTCCCCCAGACCTGTGTTTATATACCACAGTAATTTTATGACACTCCCCAGACCAGTGTTTATATACCACAGTAATTTTATAACACTCCCCAATTCCCAGTGATTATATACCACAGTAATTTTATAACACTCCCCCAGCCCAGTGTTTATATACCACAGTAATTTTATAACACTCCCCAGCCCAGTGTATATATACCACAGTAATTTCATAACACTCCCCCAGCCCAGTGTTTATATACCACAGTAATTTTATAACACCCCCCCATCCAAGTGCTTATATAGCACAGTAATTTTATAACACTCCCCAATGCCCAGTGTTTATATACCACAGTAATTTTATAACACTCCCCAGACCAGTGTTTATATACCACAGTAATTTTATAACATCCCCCAACCCCAGTGTTTATATACCACAGTAATTTTTTGACACGCCCCCAGCCCAGTGTTTATATCCCACAGTAATTGTATAACACGCCCTAAAGCTCAGTGTTTACATAACACAGTAATTTTATAACATTCCCCAGCCAAGTGATTATATTCCACAATAATTTTATAACACTCCCCATACCAGTGTTTATATACCACAGTAATTTTATAACACGCCCCAGACCAGTGTTAAAATACCACAGTAATTTTATAACACTCCCCAGACCAGTATATATATACCGCAGTAATTTTATAACACTCCCCCATCCAAGTGATTATATACCACAGTAATTTTATAACACTCCCCAATGCCCAGTGTTTATATACCACAGTAATTGTATATCACTCCCCAACCCAGTGTATATATACCACAGTAATTTTCTCCCACTCCCCAATGCCCAGTGTTTATATACCACAGTAATTTTATAACACTCCCCAGCCCACGGTTTATATCCCACAGTAATTTTATAACCCCCCCAGCCCAGTGTTTATATACCACAGTAATTTTATAACACTTACCAAAGCCCAGTGTTTATATACCACAGTAATTGTATAACACTCCCCAGACCAGTGTT
>NW_025141209.1:0-1245 GCF_004010195.1 Chiloscyllium plagiosum | reverse complement strand
GGATAGAATCTCAGTAAGTGAGAGGGATTGAATGCCAGTCCGTGACAGGGTTTGAATCTCTGTCAGTGACCGGGTTTGAATCGCAGTCACTGACAGGGATTGAACCTCAGTTAGTGACAGGGAATGAATCTCAGTCGTTGACAGGGATTGAATCTCAGTCAGTGACAGAGATTGAGCCTCAGTCAGTGACAGGGATTGAATCTCAGTCAATGACAGGGACTGAACCTCAGTCAGTGACAGGGATTGAACCTCAGTAAGTGACAGGTATTGAATCTCAGTCAATGACAGGGATTGAACCTAAGTTAGTGACAGGGATTGAATCTCAGTTAGTGACAGGGATTGAAACTCAGTTAGTGACTGGGATTGAATCTCAGTCAGTGACAGGGAATGAGTTGCAGTCAGTGACAGGGATTGAACCTCAGTCAGTGACAGGGATTGAATCTCTGTCAGTGACAGGGTTTGAATCTCAGTCACTGACAGGGATTGACGCTCAGTCAGTGACAAGGATTGAATTTCTGTCAGTGACACGGATTGACCCTCAGTCTGTGACAGCGATGAATCTCAGTCAGTGACAGGGATTGAATCTCAGTCAGTGACAGGGATTGACCCTCAGCCAGTGACAGGGATTGAATCTCAATCAGTGACAGGGATTGAGCTTCAGTCAGTGAAAGGAATTGAATCTCAGTCAGTGACAGGGATTGAATCTCAGTCAATGACAGGGATTGAACCTCAGTTAGTGACAGGGATTGAATCTCAGTCAGTGACAGGGAATGAGCTTCAGTCAGTGATAGGGATTGAATCTCAATTAGTGACAGGGATTGAATCTCAGTTAGTGACAGGGAATGAGCTTCAGTCAGTGATAGGGATTAATTCTCAGTCAGTGACAGGGATTGAATCTCAGTCAGTGACAGGGATTGAAACTCAGTCAATGACAGGGATTGATTCTCAGTTAGTGACAGGGATTGACCCTCAGTCAGTGACACGGATTGACCCTCTGTCTGTGACAGGGAATGAATCTCATTCAGTGACAGGGACTAAACATCATTCATTAACAGGGGTTGACCCTCAGTTAGTGACAGGGATTGAACCTCAGTCGGTGACAGGGATTGAATCTCAGTCAGTTACAGGGCTTGAACCTCAGTCAATGTCAGGGATTGAGCCTCAGTCAGTGACAGGGATTGACCCTCTGTAAGTGATAGTGATTGAATCTCAGTCACTGACAGGGATTGAATCTCAGTCAGTGAC
>NW_025141208.1:0-1245 GCF_004010195.1 Chiloscyllium plagiosum | reverse complement strand
CAGGTAGGATTGGGAGAGCATGAAAGGACCAGTAGCGATGACTCGTATGTTTTGAGTTTGCTAAGGAAAAGACACAAAAAATGTTTGAAAAATAAAAGCTTTTTAGATTTGGGAGACCGATTTTATGAAAAGATATGACAGGATCTGGCCAAAGTGCAGTTGCTTCTGGGTAAAACTGTAGCAGAACAGCGTGGGGTGGGAGTTGGTGGATCACTTGGTCAAAATGGAATTGATGACAGTGTCGGACCAGCATGTTACACCCCAGATAAAATTTAGGAAAACAAGCCAAGAGAACCTCAGATGTCGACGCAAATTTCGAACAGAATTAAAATGGATAGAGAAGCCTAAAGCTGTTACAAAGTGAGCAGGTCAATGCAGGACCGAAAAGAACATAGAAACTGTAGGACTAAACTTAAAAAGTCAGTAGAAGAGCAGAAGGAGGCGGGGAATTAAAACATTAGAGGGTAAGATTAGCAAGAATTTAAAGACATTCTTTTGGTTTATTAAGGGGAAGAGGATAACGTAGGAGAGAAAGGGGAGTGTTGGGAACCAAGGGGCCCTAATACACGGAGCCAGAGAATACGTTAAACACGGACTTTCTTTCGGTCTTTAGATTGAAGAAGGAGTTCCTGGATTCAGGGAGAGAGACCGTGTGATTTTGAGTGAATTGATACAGAAGCTGACGAAGAATTGGAAGTTTAAGCGGGATAGAGAGTGGGCACATTCACAGATCAGGATGAGCTACACCTTCGGCTGACGCGAATGATGAGTGAGGAGATTACAGTCTCTAAACCTTTCATTTTTGTTTTGCCTCTGGCCACAGAGAAGGTGTGAAAGGACAGGATAATACCTAATATTGGTACAACCTTCAGAGTGCTAAAAATACCGTATGGAGTTAAAGACCACCATGTCTCACATCAGTGAGAGGGGGAAAATGCAGAAACTTCTGTGGAACGTTGAGGCTGGCTCATTAAATATATTCAGGGTAGAGGCAGACTGACTTTTATACAAGGTTTATGGGGAAAATGCAGATAAGTGGAATGGGGGAATTCCAAAATAGATCTCACCTAATTGAGTGGAAAGGCAGATTCAGTGAGTGCATAGACATACTGTTGTTTCTATGTCGAATTGTATCATTTTTACAATAGCCTTGTATTCACTGGAACATCAACCTCTCTCGCTATGGAGTGAGACACAGTTTGGAATGTAGTCGACAGATTCATGGAATTCAAAAATGCAGTACGA
>NW_025141207.1:0-1245 GCF_004010195.1 Chiloscyllium plagiosum | reverse complement strand
GTCCACAAACGTCTTTCAAGGAAGGAAGGATAACATCTGCTGTGGTGTTGATTAGAGGAGCGAAAGAGAGCGAGATTGGGAGAGATTATGGTTATGTTGGGTTCCAAAGAGGGATTTTAAAAACACAACCTGAACCTGCTTTAATTATCCTGGCGAGCAGTTGTATGTAAATACCAAAATCACTTTCCAGTCACACACTTTACTGCAGTGTGTGACTTCCACTGCTAAATTTCCATAATTTAACCAGTAAGAATCGGGAATACTGAAGTCAATATCTTTAGTCCTAGCTATAAACTCCACGCGAAAACAATTTCATGTCGCTCCTTGTTCAGCATCTGATCCGGACACCTATTGCACAATCGTGAAAACGTGTAAGAGTTGCACACGCGTCTGATAGTTTTGGGTAAGGCAGATTTTAAACCTTCTTCGTAATTGTTAACTCTAAAAGTGATATATTACATTAGTTACAGTTTACGGCGTGCTTTTTTGGTAGACCTTCACTGTCAATGCAGAGTTAACAACATTTTCTCCTCCTGTGAGAAATTTCACAATGGCCACACCAATGGAACTGCTGAACATTGTCCATCTTGGCTATTGGCGGATTTGTTATTTGTCGATAATGTTTATTCAAGGTCGTAAGTTTCGGCTGAGAGCCTACATGTGACTTAACAGAGCCGCAATAATTGAACACGTATTGATGTATGGCAGAGGGAATTGGAGTGCAAGAGTTAAGAAGGTTCACTAGATTTAAATCTGTACCTGCTTTCTCTCCATAGTTCGTATCGGTCTCTAATTTTACTCCAGGAGTTATTGTTTCTCTGTCAATATTTGGTATTTTATCCTTCAATCTTTGCTTTAGTACTGACTAATCAAAAATATGTTAGACCTCATCAGTTTGGTTTAGAAATTGTGATAAATCTGAGCAAGTCAGTTGTTTACTGGTGAGTCTAAGCTGGTGAGTCTTTTCTTCGCTACCAAAATAGTTGCGTTAGAGTTCATCACACCTCCTTGTGCCTCAGTAGGATGGCTGGCTTTAGCAAAGACCCAGCATGGAAGATGAGATCCCGCTCTCCTTACTTCGTGTAAGGGAGAGATAAGTTCATGATTGGGGTTGGAAACAGACTTACACAACATGTTTAGACAGTCTGATGAACATTCTCCAGATCCATTGGTCTCTCCTCATGCCATAATTTTTAACATTTGTAAACGAACATTTTGATCATCTCTCTGCTGTCATTCATCTTT
>NW_025141206.1:0-1245 GCF_004010195.1 Chiloscyllium plagiosum | reverse complement strand
ATACCCGATGGCCAGACCCCATATTCTCCTTAACCTCCTCCTGTAAAGTCCACATCTTGCCCATTGCCAGATTAATACATCCCTCTGAGCTAGTGTTATGGGAAATGAAGGTACTTCAATGTTCCTCAAACAGTACACAGACCCCATTTTTCTCAGCCGACAATCAGTCCAAGGCCTACTGAGTCCGCCATGCCATCGGACTGCTCGCATCCAATTGCTCACCTAACACAGAGGAGACATCATCAGAGTATTTAACAAATCTCTGCTTATTGTAATAGATATAACGAATCCACTCAGCAGTCCTGGTAACACCAATGGCAGGGATAAGCAACTTCCAGCCCGGGGCAATCGCATTCCCGACCTTGAACACTTTGGGGAAACCCCTAGGCTAACCTATACCCATAACGTGTATTGCCGGATCAGGGACATGCTTCCGATTGTGATAGGGCATAGGCACTACCAAGCGAGATCCGCCAGGTCCTCAAAAAAATGGACCCTAAGTCGGCACAGGAGCAGAAAGGTGTAGCACTGGGGAGGGGGCTTCCTGTTCCCAGACACTGGCTCCCTCAGCATTTCCTCTGTGTGAATAGACTCATGACTCATAGTTAGCTGTTGCATGCAATAATTAATCTTAAGCTCCAAACGTTCTAAGATAGTTCCATCAAATTAACTCTTCCACGCAGGCACTGGCATGTGTCTACGAGTTAGCATTTCAGGCAGCGTCAGTTAGCCAGGCAGTTAGTCTGTAATACGGTAGACCATTAATGCCAGCATTGGCCCATCAACCCAGGTACGATAAGTACTGGAACAAAGTAGATTCAACTCAGTTTCCAATGTACTAATAACCTGTTCCACCATACTCTGATACACATATCCAAATTTCTGTTTAACCCACAAGTTCCGCAGCAGCAAAATTAACCACCTTCTCGATAAAGGTAGTTCCATTATCCGATATGATTTCAGATGATATGACAAACCTTGGAATAACGTCAGTTGTTAAAAACCTTACCACAGTGCCTGACCATGAATCTTTTGACGGGGGCCACTTCTACCCATCTACTAAACCTGTCAATGATCACCAACACTTATCTCTGCTTTCTCTCCATCCTTATCGTATCCACATATTCAACTAACAAATAATTAAATGGCGCCTCAGGGTATATGTCCTATAGTGGTCGTTATCGCCATTCTGACAGTCGGTTGAGCACAAACATATATTGCGATAATATGTAGTCCACTGAATCC
>NW_025141205.1:0-1245 GCF_004010195.1 Chiloscyllium plagiosum | reverse complement strand
TTAAGGTGGGAAGAGAAATATTTGAGAGACAATTAAGAACAACCTTTTCTTTCCCTGCAGAGGGTGGTGCTTCTATGGAATAAACTGCCAGAGAAACTGGTGGGGGCTGGAACAATTACAGCATTTAAAAGGCAACTGCATGGATTTATGATTAATGGGACATAGGCCAAATGCTGGCAAATGGGAGCGGATTAATTTAGAATAATCGGATGGCATGAACCGTTGTACATCTCTATGAATCATTGATTTAATTAATGAAGGTCTCTTTGTAATCTTCAACTGTTCACCATTATACAAACATTGTCCACTGTACACCAAAACTTGATGTCATCCGCATATTCGCGAAATATACCTTCTATAACTCTCATCTAAATCATTGATATAAATGACAAACAAAAGTGGACCCAACAATTTTGCGTCTGGATCATCGCTGCCCACAGGCTTCCAGTTCAAAAAACAACCCTCCACCACCACCACCCTCTCTCCTGCCATTAAACAGATATACACAGAAACACACACGCAATCACACACACATACAGAGACACTGACACAACCATGTCTTTAAGACAAAGGTTAGATTAAAACAACGATCGAGAGTTATAGTGAGAAGGTGGGAAAGATGTGTTGAGAAACATACCCGACAGAATCAAATAGCAAAGTAGACTTGATGGGCCAAATGGCCTATTTCCAATTTCTTATGCTCTGTGCCTTAAGGTGTCAGGATTATTTTCCAAGGGTGCAGTAGAAGCTAAGTTTGATAAATGCTTGACTGAACAGTCAATGAGACTGTGAGATACGTTTGAGGGGCTGAATGGTATATGTTTGTTCCTATTTGCTGTGCCCTTGTTTCTGAAAATAGTAGGTGACTTGCTGTGAGGTGAACATGCTTTAATATAAAAGGGGTCGCCCATTTCCATTTGAGATAACGTTGCTTCTTTCTCCTTTGGATTATGCGATCTGTGGCGTTCTCATCCCCTGAGAACAGTGAAGTCTGGGTCATTGAGGATATTCAAGGTTGACCCGTTGATGGACAGGAGGGTCAATGTTTATTGGGAACTGACAGGAAAGAGGTATTCAGTTACAATCAAACCAGCCATGATGTTTCTAAACTGAGCAGCAAGTTGGAAGGGACGGATGGCCAACTGCTGCTCCTACCTCATCCGTTGTTCTGTCAATTGTGACCCCCGAGGCTGTTACAGAGAGAGAGAAATATCCCATTCAGCTAGTCAGCATCGTGATAATACA
>NW_025141204.1:0-1245 GCF_004010195.1 Chiloscyllium plagiosum | reverse complement strand
CGGTTTATAGTAAATGTCCGTGTCGATTTGGTCGCCCGAGATAGAAATGGAGCGGTCGAGGAAGGGGAGGGAGGAGTCTGAGACGGTCCAGGTGAATTTGAGGTCAGGGTGGAAGGTGTTGGTAAAGTGGATGAACTGTTCAACCTCCTCATGGGAGCACGAGGGAGCGCCGATACAGTCATCGATGTAGCGGAGCAACACATTTTCAGCTCAGTATAGTGCACTCAGTATAGTGCAGTCTGTATAGTGTAGTCAGTATAGTACAGTCAGTATAGTGCTATCTGTATAGTACAGTCATTATAGTGCAGTCAGTATAGTGCAGTCAGTATAGTACTGTCAGTATAGTACTGTCAGTATAGTGCAGTCTGTATATTGCAGTCTGTATAATGCTGTCTGTACAATGCTGTCTGTATAGTGCAGTCAATATAATGCAGTCAGTATAGTGCAGTCAGTATAGTGCAGTCTGTATATTGCAGTCAGTATATTGCTGTCAGTATAGTGCAGTCAGTATAGTACAGTCAGTATAGTACAGTCAGTATAGTACAGTCAGTATAGTGCAGTCTGTATAGTGCAATCAGTATAGTACAGTCAGTATAGTGCAGTCTGTATAGTGCAATCAGTATAGTGCTTTCAGTATAGTGCAGTCTGTCTATTGCAGTCTGTATAGTGCAGTCAGCATAGTGCAGTCAGTATAGTGCAGTCTGTATATTACAGTCAGTATAGTGTAGTCTGTATATTGCAGTCTGTATAATGCTGTCTGTACAGTGCTATCTGTATAGTGCAGTCAGTATAGTGCCGTCAGTATAGTGTAGTCAGTATAGTGCTATCTGTATAGTGCAGTCAGTATAGTGCTGTCTGTATATGCTGTCAGCATAGTGCAGTCAGTCTAGTGCAGTCTGTATAGTGCAGTCTGTATAGTGCAGTCAGCATAGTGCAGTCAGTATAGTGCAGTCAGTATAGTGCAGTCAGTATAGTGCTGCCTTTATTGTGCTGTTTGTATAGTGCTTTCAGCATTGTGTATCTGTATAGTGCAGTCTGTATAATGCAGTATGTGTAGTACAGTCAGTATAGTGCAGTCTGTATAGTGCAGTCAGTATTGTACAGTCAGTATAGTGCTATCTGTATAGTGTAGTCAGTATAGTGTTGTCAGTCTCGTGCTATCTGTATAGTGCAGTCAGTATAGTGCTGTCTGTATATGCTGTCAGCATAGTGCAGTCAGTCTAGTGCAGTCTGTATATTGCAGTC
>NW_025141203.1:0-1245 GCF_004010195.1 Chiloscyllium plagiosum | reverse complement strand
ATTCTTCGAAACTCTAAAGAACACAGGCCGAGTCTCCACATCAGGCAATCTCGCCATCTGAGGGATTAATCTGGAGAATGTCCATTGCACATCCTCGGTGGTCAGTATATTCTTTCTCAGATTAGATGAATACTCTATGTACAGTCTCATTCGCAAGCTGTGAAACTGCTTCAACATGACCTTCCAACTGTGTTGTGCTTCTCTTAAATGAAGGCGAACCTGACTTTAACTTTCCACTTCTATATATTCCTCCAATTACCATTCACATTACTTTATTTAGGAATTCACTGCATGAGTTCTTATAAAAAGCCTTCTAAAAATCGACGTATGCCATTTCTATGTTGTAATAAACAAGTTCAAATCATTCTGAGGTTTTTCAAGTATGAAGACTCTGTCAGACTCTATCAGTGTATACTGATTCTCTCCAATGTTGCTGTTAATTTCTAAATATCCAATATCAGATCCTATATAATAGATTCCATCAGTTTCCCGACAGATGTCAAGTTAATTGGTCTGCAGTTCTCCACACTATCTTTTCTTCCCTTTGCAGATGCTTGAATCCCTTCCATTCATCTAAAATGCTTGGGATACATTGACTAACTTCCAGCCTCTGCAGAATGTACAGGAAAATAAAACAGTCATCGACGCACAATTAATGCACCTATTGCTGATTTATTTCTAATATTTTTATACGAAGTACAACTGGCTCATCAGACTTAGTAATGCTCAATCCATCTACAACACTACTATGCCAGCCTTCAACTACTGCCTTTTTATTGATATGAATTGACTTTATGTCTTTAGTTCCACAGGTTCCATGTGATCACTTGGTATTTCTCAGCGATTTTCTGGATCTTCCTCCGTGATGACAGATACAAAGTAACTGGTTACTTTCTTGGCCATTTCCCTGTTCTCCACAATAACCTCTCCTCTCCCGATTATAAAATTCTACATTTCACCTCGCTTTTATTTTGTTTTCTTATAATACAGATTGTAGATTTATGCAGTCTTTGTGTTCTTCTTTCACAGAATCATTAAAAGCCCACAGTGTGGAAAAGGACCTGGGGCCCAACAGGTCCACCGCGCCTCTCCGAAGAGTAACCACTCAGACCCATCCCCCTCTGATTCTACATTTTGCGACAGATGCACCTAATCTATGCAGCCCTGAACACTTCTGGAAAATAAGCATTTCCAATTCAGCTAATCTGTAACTCTTTGGGCTGTGGGAGGAAACCGGAGCACCCA
>NW_025141202.1:0-1245 GCF_004010195.1 Chiloscyllium plagiosum | reverse complement strand
GCACAGCTCCCCGTGTTGGACAGATATCTAATCTTGGTTTATAGACCAATGCACTGCTGTGGTCTGCACTTCTCACCGCGCTGGACAGATAAGTGGTCTGGGGTTATAGATCAATGCTCTGATCTTATCTGTGCAGTGCTCCACTCTGGACAGATTGCTGGGTTGTACTGAGCAGGACACTGGCCTGGTCTGCACAGTGTTCCACGGTGAACAGATATCTCCTCTGGCTTTATGGGGTCTGGGCTGGTTCTGTGAGGTGGATTGAGAATGTGGTATATCTAACTATTTCAGCTGATCTGGCAATGCCTTTAGTTCCCATTCCTGTGATTGGACCCTCCGTCTCTCACCCCATTAATGTTAGTGTGTCCAGGTACAGTACATCATGTTGGTGGGGTGGGTAGGGGGGAAAGCTGATGGACAGGTCCAAGAGTTCTCCGGAACGTTCTGGACCCAACATTGTATAACTGTCATTCCCCGGAACGTTCTGTCCCCAACATTCTATAACAGTCATTCCCCGGAACGTTCTGTCCGCAACATTCTGTAACTGACATTCCCTGGAACGTTCTGCCTCCAACATTCTATAACTGACATTCCCCGGAACGTTCTGTCCCCGACATTCTATAACTGACATTCCCCGGAACGTTCTGTCCCTAACGTTGTTTGTGAACGGCCGGACGTCAGTGAATTGAACAAACGATAAGATCCCAAGGGAAGAGATCCCGTTCAGGGGTGAAGGAGACACTGTTCCGAAGACCCCTCAGGCAGTTAAAGAGGTGAATACGTTTTCCCTGCGTTTGCATTTCTCCGCGTCACAGGATCGACCACAATTTAGACCAAAATACAGAAATTCCCAAACTCCGTTTGTCTTCAGGAAACTGGGAGAGAATCCTTCAGGACAGCGACATTTCCACCCTCCGTATTAGGAACTAGGAAGGAGTGACCTGTGTCTGCTCTCGAGTGATCGAGTGTGTGGGAATGTTCTAGAAACCATCTGTCCTTATGGATGTGTCTCTGTGTGTTTGGGGAGGGAAGGTTTCTTGTGGTTTATGTCACATTTTTGTCAGTAATTCCGACCTTCCCATTTATTTTTCCAGCTCCTATTATTTTAATAAATCCCTGAATATAGGGACACATTTGAAAATCTGACTGGGTCCCCGATCAAACGGGTCCCTTTGCCTCCAGGCTGATGGATAATGGGTTTGTTTTCCTTCATCACAGTTAACGCAGTGACCATCTACGTCCTGC
>NW_025141201.1:0-1245 GCF_004010195.1 Chiloscyllium plagiosum | reverse complement strand
CCTCTGAACTTGGTTCTTCCTTCTGTGCCGTAAACATTAACACCTTGTCTTCTTGCAATCCTTCCCTATCAAAGTACATTTTGAGCCTATTCACATGACATACACTGTGAGATTTCTTTCTGTCTGGAGTCCTTATCAAGTAGTTGTTCTCACTCAATATCCTTTGTATTTGGTAAGGTCCACTAAACCTTACTTTTCAAGTTTCACATATCTCTGGAAGTATCAGTAATACCTTATCCCCTGTAGTAAAATTGTAAAATTTTGATTTCCTGTTTGCTTCCTGTTTTATTGCATGCTGCATTACTTCTAAATGCTGTCTAGCCAACTCCCCAGCGCTATTAATCGTTCCCTAAAATTTCAGACCTATTCCAATGTGTGGCCTTTGAATTCTGATTTACTATTTTCTCCTTAATCAATTTTAATGGTCCTCTCATTTAATGCCCAGAAGCTAATTCGAAATGGATTGAATTTGCTCTGGGTTAATTTTGTGCATCCGTGATCACATAAAGCGCAAATGGGATTCCCTTACTCTACTTATCAGGATAACCCTGACCATAAATCCTCAACATGGTCTTTAATGTTTAATGTCACCTTTCTAGCGGTCCCTGCAATTTTGGATAGTACGTGTTCGATTTGAATTGCTTCATTCCTATGGCATTATAATGAGTAATTTCGATGTGAAGTTTGAACCTTGATCTCACTGTATCTCTATTGCCAATCTGTATCTCTTTAAAAAGATTAATTCCTCTGCAATTCTTTTAGGTGTGATATTGCATTTCGGGGTGGCCTCTGGAAATCTAGTTGATACATCCATTATTGTTAACAAATACTGGTGGCCACTTTTTTTTTGTTTGAGGTCACGGACCTAGCCAATCAATTAAGACTCTTGTAAAAGGTTCCTCAAATGTAGGAATAGATAAGAAAGGTGCAGGTTTTATTATCGCTTGTGTTTTTCCAATTACCTGACATGTATGACAAGTCTGGCAACATTCAACTACATTCTGTTGCAGTCCACGCAGTAAAAATGTCTCTTTCTTTCAGCCTGTGTTTTCCTCACTCTTGAGTGACCTCTAGGTGGTAGCTCATGTCCCATCCGCATCACCTCTTTTTTGTACCATATTGGTAATACGGTTTGATGAACCTCTGCCCAATTATCATCTCCTTGAATATGTGATCGCCTCCATTTCTTCATTCAGACATCACTTTTAATGTGGATAACTGCACAAAACACTATATAGGACAAAC
>NW_025141200.1:0-1245 GCF_004010195.1 Chiloscyllium plagiosum | reverse complement strand
ACCTGTCAGACAGGGAGGAAGTAGTTGAGTGAGCGATCCGTGGATTAATACAGAAAATGAATCTCTTTTCAAGAGGAAGGAGAAGGCTTATTTTAGGATGAGACCTAATGGCTCAGTTGGAGCACTTCAGAGTGACAAATTCGACAGTAATGAACTGAAGACAGAGCTAAGAAGAGCCAGGAAGGAACAAGAGAAGTCGTTGGCAGCGAGGATCACAGAAACCCTTAAGGCTTTCTATAGGTATATCAGGAATAAACGAATAACGAGAGAAAGATTCGGGGCAAATATGGATAGTAGTGGGAAGTTGTTTGTTGAGTCCGAGGAGATAAGTGAAGCGCTAAATGAATATTTTCTGTCAGTAATCACACTGGAAAAAGACAATGGTGTCGAGGAGAATACTGAGGCGAGACTGGACAGGATTGAGGTTCACAAGGAGGATGCGTTTGCAATTCTGGAGTGTGTGAAAATGGATAAGTCTGGGCCGGCTGTGATTTATCCGAGGATTCTCTGGGAAGCCTGGGAGGAGACTGCCGAGTCCATGGCTTTGATCTTTATGTCGTCATCGTCTACAGGAATAGTGCCAGAAGACTGCAGAATGGCTAATGTTGCTACCTTGTTCAAGATGGGGAGTTGAGACAACTCTGGTAATTGAAGACCATTGAGCCTTACGTCGTTTGTGGGTAACATTTTGGAGAAGAGATAGGATTTATAATAATTGACAGAGAAATACATTGTTTAGGGATAGTCAACACCATACTGTGAAAGGTAGGTCATACCTCACAAATCCTATTGAGGTGGTGACCAGACAGTTGGATGAGGGTAAAGCGGTTAATGTGTTGTATATGGATTTCAGTCAGGCGTTTGTTAAGATTCCCTACAGTAGGCTATTGAAGAGAAGACGGAGGCATGGGATTGAGGGTGGTTTAATGGATAGGATTAGAAATTGGCGAGCTGAAAGAAGATGGTGGTTGAGCGGAAATCTTCATCCTGGAGTTGAGTTACTAGTGGGGTTCTGCAAGGATCTGTTTTGGGGCCACTGTTGTTTGTCATTTTTATAAATTCCCTTGCTGAGCGCGTCGGTTGGGTTACTAAATTTGCCGCTGAGGCTAAGGTTATTATTGGAGCTATGGTCACTCCTGAAGGAACTTGCTGGTTACAGAGAGACATAGATAAGGTGAAGAACTGGGCTGAGAGGTTGGAAATGGGGTTTAATATGGACAAGTGTGAAGTGATTCACTTTGGAAG
>NW_025141199.1:0-1245 GCF_004010195.1 Chiloscyllium plagiosum | reverse complement strand
ATCTGTACCACATTGAATCTGACCCTTTCTACATTCCTCCCTATCTGTATCACACTGATCCTTAACCATTCGACATTCCTCCCAATTGGCAACACCCTGATCTGGACCCATTCTACATTCCTCCCAATCTGTATCACACTGATCCTGACCTGTTCGTTTTTGTCCCAATCTGTATCACACTTAACCTGACACATTCTACATACCTCCCAATCCATATATCACTGATCCTGACGCATTCTACATTCCCTCCAATCTGTATCACATTGATCCAGACCTGTTCTACATTCCTCCCAATCTGTATCACACTGATCCTGACCCATTCTACATTCCTCCCAATCTGTATCACACTGATCCTGACCTGTTCGAAATTCCCCCAATCTGTATCACACTGATCCTGACCTTTTCTCCATTTGTCCCAATCTGTATCACACTGATCCTGACCTGTTCTGCATTCCGCCCAATCAGTCTCACACTGATCCTGACCTGTTCTACATTTATGCCAATCTCCATCACACTGATCCTGACATATTCTACATTCGTGACAATCTGTATCACACTGTTCCTGACCAATTCTATATTCTGCCCAATCTGCATCACACTGATCCTGACCTGTTCAACATTCCCCCCAATCTGTATCAAATTGATACTGACCGGTTCTACATTCCGCCCAATATGAATCACACTGATCCTGACCCATTCTACATTCCTCCCAATCTGTATCACACTGATCCTGACCTTTTCTCAATTCGTCCGAATCTGTATCACACTGATCCTGACCTGTTCTACATACGTTCCAATCTGTATCACACTGATCCTGACCTGTTCTACATTCGTTCCAATCTGTATCACACTGATCCTGACCTGTTCTACATTCCTCCCAATCTGTATCACACTGATCCTGTCCAATTCTACATTCCTCCCAATCAGTATCACACTGATCCTGACCCATTCTACATTCTTCTCAAATATTCTTCTCAAATCTGTTTCACACTGATCCTGACCCATTCTACATTATTCCCAATATGAATCACACTGATCCTGACCCATTCTACATTCCTCCCAATCTGTATCACACTGATCCTGACCTTTTCTCAATTCGTCCGAATCTGTATCACACTGATCCTGACATATTCTACATTTGTGCCAATCTGTATCACACAGATCCTGACCCATTCTACATTCCACCTAATCTGTATCACACTGATCCTGACCCATTCCACATTCCACCTAATCTGCATCACACTG
>NW_025141198.1:0-1245 GCF_004010195.1 Chiloscyllium plagiosum | reverse complement strand
CCCGGTCTGATATAAATCAGCCCCACAGTCACTCACACCGATCTCCCCCTGTCTGATATACACCAGCCCCGCAGACACTGACACCAATCTCCCCCTGTCTGATATAAATCGGACGCACAGTCACTGACACCAATATTTCCCTTGTCAGATATAAACCAGCCCCACAGTCACTGACACCAATCTCCCCCTGTCTGATATAAACCAGACCCACAGTCACTGACACCAATCTACCCTTGTCAGGTATAAACCAGCCCCACAGTCACTGACACCAATCTCCACCTGTCTGATATAAACCATCCCCACAGTCACTGACACCAATCCCCTCCAGTCTGACAAAGACCAGCCCCACAGTCACTGACACCAATCTCACCCTGTCTGATATAAACCAGCCCCACAGACACTGACACCAATCTCCCCTGTCTGATTTAAACCAGCCCACAGTTACTGATACAAATCTCCCCCGGTCTGATATAAATCAGCCCCACAGTCACTGACACCAATCTCCCCCTGTCTGTTATAAACCAGCCCCACAGTCACTGATACCAATATCCGCCTGTTTCATATAAACCAGCACCACAGTCACTGACACCAATCTCCCCCTGTCTGTTATAAACCAGCCCCACAGTCACTGATACCAATATCCGCCTGTTTCATATAAACCAGCACCACAGTCACTGACACCAATCTCCCACTGTCTGATATACACCAGGCCCACAGACACTGACACCAATCTTCCCCTGTCTGATATAAACCAGACCCACAGTCACTGACACCAATCTCCCCCTGTTAGATATAAACCAGCCCCACAGTCACTGACACCAATCTCCCCTGTCTGATTTAAACCAGCCCACAGTTACTGACACAAATCTCCCCCGGTCTGATATAAACCAGCCCCACAGACACTGACACCAATCTCCCCTGTCTGATTGAAACCAGCCCACAGTTACTGACACCAATCTCCCCCGGTCTGTTATAAATCAGCCCCACAGTCACTGACACCAATCTCCCACTGTCTGATATACACCAGGCCCACAGACACTGACACCAATTTTCCCTGTCTGATATAAACCAGACCCACAGTCACTGACACCAATCTCCCCCTGTCAGATATAAACCAGCCGCACAGTCACTGACACCAATCTCCCCCGTTCTGATATAAACCAGCCGCACAGTCACTGATACCAATATCCCCCTGTTTCATATAAACCAGCACCACAGTCACTGACACCAATCCCCTACTGTCTG
>NW_025141197.1:0-1245 GCF_004010195.1 Chiloscyllium plagiosum | reverse complement strand
TCTATCCACCTTGTCTATACCCTTCACGATTTTGTAAACCTCAATCAGGTCCCCCCTCAATCTCCATTTTTCTAATGACACAACACCAGGTTATAGTCCAACAGGTTGATTTGGAAGCACTACCTTTAGGATCGCTGCTCCTTCATCAGGTGGTCCTTCATCAAGAGAAGTGTTCCGAAAGCTAGTGCTTCCAATTAAACCTGTTGGACTATAACCTGGCGTTGTGTGATTTTTAACTTTGTCCACCCCAGTCCAACACCGGCATCTCCGAATAATATTTTCTCATGCATTGTTTTCTTGTATTCCCTCTCTATTATTTTTGATGTGCTCTCCGTTTTCTTGCATTTTCTGTTTTCTCACATAATTTCCATATGTTTTCTCATATTCTCTCTGTTTCATAGAGATGTACAGCACAGAAACAGACCCTTCGGTCTAATTCGTCCATTCCGACTAGATATCCTAAACTGATCTAATCCTATTTGCCAGCACCCGGCCCATATCCCTCAGAACCCTTCCTATTCATATACCCATCCAGATGCCTTTTAAATCTTGCAATTGTACCAGCCTCCACCACTTCTTCCAGTGGCTTATTCCATACACGTACCACCCTCTATGTGAAAAAATTGCCCCTCAGGTCCCTTTTAAATTTTTTTACCTCTCACCTTAAACCTATGCCCTCTAGTTTTGGACTCCCCTATCATGGGGAAAAGATCTTGTCTATTTTACCCTATCCATGCCCCTCATCATTTTATAAACCACTATAGGGCCACCCCTCAGCCTCCAACACTCCAGGGAAAACAGCCCCAGCCTGTTCAGCCTCTCCCTGTAGCTCAGATCCTCCAACCCTGGCAACATCCTTGTAAATCTTTTCCAAACCCTTTCAAGTTTCACAACATCGTTCCGATAGCGGGAAGACCAGAACTGCACACTTTCAAGGGAATTATGAATCTGCACTCCAAAGTCTCTTTGTTCAGTAACACTACCCAGGACCTTAGCATTAAGTGTATAAGTCCATTGGCCCATCTGATCAAGGTCCTGTTGTACTCTGAGGTAGTCTTCTTCACTGTCCACCACTCTCCAATCTTAAGTTTCAGCCACAAACTTACTAACTAAACCTCTGATGTTCACATCCAAATCATTTATATAAACAGCGAAAAGCAGTGGACCCAGCATCGATCCTTGTGGCACCTATTATCTGTTTCTATTACCTATATCACTCGCACTCTGTGTTTCCCCACACTCTCT
>NW_025141196.1:0-1245 GCF_004010195.1 Chiloscyllium plagiosum | reverse complement strand
GAAGGTTTTCCTGGAGAATGTGATCAGGGATGCAGTCACCTACACTGAGCACGCCAAGCGCAAGACAGTCACCGCCATGGATGTGGTGTACGCTCTGAAACGCCAGGGCCGCACTCTCTATGGATTCGGCGGCTGAGGATAAAGCGACCCATTTCCAGCGAACCCAAAGGCTCTTTTCAGAGCCACCCAAACTCTCCGATAGAGAGCGGAGACCCGAGGGCGGGGAAGGCAGCGCACACTGAGGGGAATGTTGCTGTAGCCGGTTATTTCACGTTTATCCCGACCTTTACAACTTCTTTTCCAAAAGTGTACTAATGCCGTGTTCTGCGGTACGGCAGAGAGCATTCGGAGTGGACGGTTCACTTTGTTGCTGTTTACCGTGGCGAATGATTTTAAACTTCCAAGTATTTCTACAGTGCAGATAAGAGGCTATTCGGCCAATCGATACTCTACTTTTGTGCAATCTGGTTATTCCATGTAAAGAATCACATCGAAACTTTGTAATAGTAGGATGTAGCAGCAGCATTAGGCCATTCTGCCCGTCCAGCTTGTTCTGCTATTCCATCATGGCTGATATTTCTCCAATTTCCCGTAACCTTCGATCCTCTTATTTTCGTGAATACCTGCCCATCTCAGTAATGATATCATTGTGTACTTGGCATAAATGATAATTTGTTTTTATTTATTGTGGAACCCAGACGTTAATGTTACATATTAGAGTATTTATATTTCCCAGGCATAGCACTAGCTCAGTTTTGTTACTGGGAGCATGCAGATATGTTAAGTGGCGCGTTCTTTCCATCTGCCCGCTCAGGCAGCGATAACAAATTGTCTTCGGGCAAGTAATAATTTGGATGAAATAAAAATTATTGATAGTGTGGTTCTGTAATTTTACCGGTGTACACTGTTTTAGCTTTAAAGAGGTTTACATCGGCGGTGTTTCGATTGATTCACGGCGGATACAAGTTCGGTTGCTCATCCAGGGAGCGCAGGAAGCGATAGGGGTATTAGTACAGTATTTCTCTTGGAATTCAGTTAAAGACAGAAGGCAGCGGCAGTGAATTTGCAACTAATGAGATCTTCATTCAGAGATTGCGGTAATATAGTAATTAGATGAGTGATGTTCACATCAAATTTTGGTATTGGGTTAGATATTTCAGGAAAAACCCCATCTCATCATTGACTCCCTTTGCGTTAACATGGCTTGTCCTGAAGGTATAAGAGGCCGCAATGTGGGAGGAGTGC
>NW_025141195.1:0-1245 GCF_004010195.1 Chiloscyllium plagiosum | reverse complement strand
GTGTCATAGAGTGTCACAGCATGTCAGAGGAGAGTCAGAGAGTGTCACAGTGTGTCTCAGGGAGTATCTCTGTGTGTCTCAGAGAGTGTCAGAGAAACTCAGATAGCGTCCCAGTGTGTCAGAGAGAGTCACAGTGTGTCAGAGAGTGTCAGAGAGAGACAGAGAGTGTGACAGTTTGTCACAGTCTGTCCGACAGTGACACAGCGTGTCAGAGGGAGTCAGAGGAGTCTCTGTGTGTCTCAGAGAGAGACAGAAAGTGTCACAGTTTGTCTCAGAGTGTGTCAGACAGTGTCACCGTGTGTCAGAGAGTGTTACAGTGTCTCAGAGGTTGTCACAGTGTGTCAGAGAGTGTCTGAGAGAGTCAGAGAGGGTCACAGTCTGTCAGAGAGTGTCACAGTGCATCTCAGAGAGTGTACGGGAGTGTCAGAGAGAGTTAGAGAGTGTTGCAGTGTGTTTCAGAGAGTGTCAGAGAGAGTCAGAGAGTGCCACAGTGTGTCTCTGAGAGTGTCAGAGAAAGTCAGAGAGCGTCCCTGTGTGTCAGAGAGTGTCACAGCGTGTCAGAGGAGAGTCAGAGAGTGTCACAGTGTGTCTCAGAGAGTATCTCTGTGTGTCTCAGTGAGTGTCAGAGAAAGTCAGAGAGCGTCCTAGTGTGTCAGACAGTGTCACAGAGTGTCTCAGAGAGTGTCAGAGAGAGCCAGAGAGTGTGACAGTTTGTCTCAGAGTGTGTCAGACAGTGTCACGGTGTGTCAGAGAGTGTTACAGTGTCTCGGAGGTTGTCACAGTGTGTCAGAGAGTGTCTGAGAGAGTCAGAGAGGGTCACAGTCTGTCAGAGTGTGTCACAGTGTGTCTCAGAGAGTGTACGGGAGTGTCAGAGAGAGTTAGAGAGTGTTGCAGTGTATTTCAGAGAGTGTCAGAGAGAGAGTCAGAGAGTGCCACAGTGTGTCTCTGTGAGTGTCAGAGAAAGTCAGAGAGCGTCCCAATGTCTCAGAGAGTGTCACAGTGTGTCTCAGAGAGAGCCAGAGAGTGTGACAGTTTGTCACAGTCTGTCAGACACTGACACAGCGTGTCAGAGAGAGTCAGAGGAGTCTGTGTGTCTCAGAAAGATACAGAAAGTGTCACGGTTTGTCTCAGAGTGTGTCTGACAGTGTCACGGTGTGTCAGATAGTGTTACAGTGTCTCAGAGGTTGTCACAGTGTATCAGAGAGTGTCTGTGAGAGTCAGAGAGGGTCACAGTCTGTCAGAGAG
>NW_025141194.1:0-1245 GCF_004010195.1 Chiloscyllium plagiosum | reverse complement strand
ATTGACCATCCAACCCATACAATCACAGAAGCATGGGCTCTGTACTGTCATAAATACAGCACGATCTACATTCGTCCCACCTTCCGATACGAGGCCCATAACCATGTATGTTATTGCACTTCAAGGGCATGACCATGTATTTATTAACGGTTGTGAGGTTACATGTGCTGACTGCCCTCTCAGGAAGTGCATTCCTGACCCCAACAGCCTCTGGATGAAAACAATCCTCAAGTCCTCACTAAACATTAAACCTTTCACTTTAAAATGGTACTCCCTTGTTCTTCGCCCTTTGACTGAAAGGAACAGCTGCTGTCTATCCATCCTGTCCATGTCTCTGGTAATCTTCTCCTTCTGAAGCACGTCCCTGTCAGCCTTCTCTGCTTCAAAGTAAACAACCCGAACTGATCAACTCCATCCAAGGGAACGTCCTGGTGAATCTCCACTGCACCCTCTCCAGTGCAATCACATACTTCCTGTAATGTGACTCCCAGAAATGTACATAGTATTCCATTTGGCCTAACCAAAGTTCTACATAGTTCTTATAATCTGTGCCTCCATGAATAAAGGCTATGTTTATGGTCACTATGCTTTGTCAACTTGTGCATTAACCTGTTTAATCACATTCAGGGATATGTGGAGAAGCACCCTCTGAGCTTCCTAGTCTGCTGCTATTCATTGATTCCTCCCCTGTCTGGTTCCTTCTTCCAAAGTGCATCACCACATATTTATCAGGGTTGCATTCCACCGGCCATTGATCCACCTCATTCCATCTGTATCTTCCTGTAATATAAGGCCTTCCTCCTCACTGCCAACCAACAAGCCAAACTTTGTGACAAACGCAAACTGATTTATCACACTCACCCCAACACCCTCCATATTCACAGCTGCATCAGTTATGAATACTACAAGTAATAAGGTTAAAAATCACATAACACCAGTTATAATCCAACAGTTTTATTCGCACGCACTAGCTTTCGCAGCGCTGCTTCCTCATCACGTGATTATGCTCTTTGAAAGGTCGTGTCTCCAAATAAACTGTCGGACTATCATCTCGTATTCTGTCATTTTTAAACTTTGCCCAAGCCAGTCCAACACTGGCACCTCCGAATCACAAATAATATGGGACACAGGACTGAACCCTGTGGTACACGATTGGATACGATTGGTCTCCAGTCAAACAAACAGACTTCAACCAGTAGACCTTCTGTCTCCTACCACGAAGTTGATTTGGATGCAACTTGGCAA
>NW_025141193.1:0-1245 GCF_004010195.1 Chiloscyllium plagiosum | reverse complement strand
TCTATAATTTGGACAGGGTTCAACAAATACAGTCTGAGATTTGGAGAGATTTGAAAAGACCTGTTGTTCAAAATCCCAGCAAATTTAAGCATTTGCCGATACATGTTCTAGAACTTTAAACAAAGCGTAGGTGAGAAAATTTATTTCATACAGTTACGTATGATTAGTTAAATCATAAGTGAGAAAATGTCTTTTAAGATTGACAAAGAGGTTTAAAGATGGGGTTTAAAGATGAATTCCAAATTTGGGAAGGAAGTTTAGAAAGAAAGACAAAGCTATACTTTTAGAATTTGCAATTAGGTTAGATTTGGATCTAAACAGGTACAAAAGGAAAGCTGAAATTTTAATTGAGTTAGTCAAGCAGTTAGATGTGTTAGAGAAACAAACAAGCGCAGTAGAGTTAGAAAAACCGAAATTAAAATTGAGACAAATTCAGTTAGAAAATAAAGAAAGGGAAAGCAGAGTCATGAGAAATGAAAGAGAAAGAGAATGAAAGAGAGAATTTGAAATTCAAAAGTTGCAAATTAGCTGGGGAAGTTAAGTTAATAGGATGAAGATGAAGAGAGAAAGTAGTGATGTATACATTTTTGTTAAAGCTTTTTCACCTTTTGTTGAGAAAAATGTCGAAGCCTTAGTTACTTCCTTTGACAACGTGGATCAGCAGATCCAGTGTTCAGATAACTTGTGGGTAATGTTAGTTCAGACAAAACAGGTCAGTGGAACTCGTGAGACATTTGCAGCGCTATCACCTAAGGGGTCAAGAGTTTATGCAGATCCCAAACACGCTGTTTTGAATGCTTATGAATTGGTACCAGAAGCATATAGACAGCGGTTCAGAGACATAAAGAAGGAATCAGTACAGACTCATGTTGATATCAAAAGAATGAAAAATAGCAATTTTGATATTTAGGTGTGACTCTTAAAAATTGATAAGATCTATAAGGCTCTGAGAGATTATAAGAATTCATGTGGATGAACAAGTTCAGGAATGAGAAGAGCGACAGAGTGTCAGATGAATATGCATTAGTACAAAAAGGCAAAATTTAGCATGTATTTCATGCAAGTATTTCATGCTGTGAGCAATAGAAATTGGGAGAAGAGGAGAACCTGTACAACAGAAAGAAATGTGCAGAGAGCACTGGTAATTGTTTTCCAAAGAGAGTGCACAGCCTCGGAAGAGGCTGCGTATGGGAGTTGGTGCCTGATCTGTATAAAGACTTCGCCTCTGTGAGTCAAGTTTACTAA
>NW_025141192.1:0-1245 GCF_004010195.1 Chiloscyllium plagiosum | reverse complement strand
CTCGTTCACTGTGAACCAGATAGAGTCATATCCTTGAAAGAGACCCAAACAAACAAAACACTATGCATTAATTACAAATGTCATTTTCGGCGGGTAAACCTTTGAGCCCAACAATTATTTTTCCACATGAACAATCCCCAAACACCCAATCATTAAAACCTATGCATTCCTGGTACAGGCATTCTCTTCTTCGGCTCCACTTCCAGTCCTGATGTTTTGAAACGCTGTCAACATTTGAAACAAAATGTCCATGAAAGGAGCATTGCATCGGTACAATAATCACCAAGTCAATCATTGATGGGCTTACTTCGATCATTAGTTCACACTGGGCTGCTTACCAGAGTCTCCAAAGGTGATGCTGCTGTTGAGGTACAGCGGGTTATATGTTCACATCATTCATCTTCAGTCAGGCAGAATGTCTTGATATTCCGAATGGCACATTCAGCACTGCCCACTATGTTACACATGCAATGACAATGGTTATTTATGCTATTTTTATAAGCCAAAGATTTACATTAATGTAAGTTCCATGCAAACTCAAGATTTTGCATTGGAAGAATTTACATACCTGAAACAAAGAAGCATCTCATTAGTTTGTTTTTTAGTCCCGTAACAGTCTCCATAATGAAGGATGCATGGTAACTGAGATTAGCTTCAGAATAAGCGACAGAAATAATCTGAGAAGAGATATGGGCAGGTTTTAGTTGCAGGATAGAAATTTGGAACATAGAATATAATGGGACAAAATGTGATATTATCTCAATTTAAATGCAAATTGGACAGAATGGGATGATGGAAATGAAAACAATGCGATTATAAAGCAAAATAAACATTCAGCAGATCTTGCATCATCTATGGAAAGAGAAACAGAGCTTGCATTTCGGGTCCAGAGAATCTTCTTCACAATTTAAAACCTGAAACGTTAAATCTCCATGGATTCTGTCAGTCTTGTTGCAATTTATCCAGACTGAGACATGGTGACTGAGGGGATTGTGATGTATTGACGAAGGGGGTGGGACACAGACATTGAAGTGGCTGAGACATGGTGACTGAGGGGATTGTGATGTATTGACTCAGGGGGTGGGACACAGACATTGAAGTGGCTGAGACATGGTGACTGAGGGGATTGTGATGTATTGACTAAGGGGGTGTGACACAGACATTGAAGTGGCTGAGACATGTTGACTGAGGGGGTTGTGATGCATTGACTAAGGGGGTGTGACACAGACATTGAAGTGGCTGAGA
>NW_025141191.1:0-1245 GCF_004010195.1 Chiloscyllium plagiosum | reverse complement strand
TCTTCCTCCAACCGTCGTGTTACTATGGTCTGGTAATGGAGGAGTCCAAGGACCTGCATGTCCTTGGTGGAGTGGGAGGTGGAGTTGATGTGTTGAGCCACGGGGTGGTTGGGTTGGTTGGTTGGTCCGGTGTTCTCTGAAACGTTATGCAAGTAGGCACGGTGGCACAGTGGTTCGCACTGCTGCCTCACAGCGCCAGAGACCCGGGTTCAATTCCCGCCTCAGGCGACTCTCTGTGTGGAGTTTGCACGTTCTCCCCGTGTCTACGTGGGTTTCCTCCGGCTGCTCTGGTTTCCTCCCACAGTCCAAAGATGTGTAGGGTCAGGTGAGTTGGCCATGCTAAGTTGTCCGTAGTGTTAGGTAAGGGGTAAATGTAGGGGTATGGGTGGGTTGTGCTTCGGCGGGTCGGTGTGGACTTGTTGGGCCGAAGGGCCTGTTTCCACACTGTAAAGTAATCTAATCTAATCCAATCTAGGCGGCCTGTCTCCCCAATATAGAGGAGGCCACATCGGGTGCAGCGGATGCAATAAATGATGTGTGTGGCGGATATGGAAGGATCCCTTGGGCCCTTGGAGGGATGTAAGGGGGGAATTTCTTGCGTTTTCAGGGGAAGGTGCCGGAAGTGGAGGTTTGATTGGTGGGGGGTGGGGACCTGACGAGGGAGTCAAGGAGGGAGTGGTCTTTTCGGAACGCTGATAGGGGAGGGGAGGGAAATATATCCCTGGTGGTGGGGTCCGTTTGGAGGTTTCAACAAAGCATTCAATACCCTTACTACTCTCTGAGTAAAGAAACTACCTCTGACATCTGTCCTATATCTATCACCCCTGAATTTAAAGCTATGCCCCCTTGTGCTTCCCATCACCATATTTGGAAAAACGCTCTCCCTGTCCACCCTATATAAAACTCTGATTATCTTATATGTCCCTATTAAGTCACCTCTCAATCTTCTTCTCTCCGCCGAAAACAGCCTCAAGTCCCTCAGACTTTCCTCGTAAGACCTTCCCTCCATACCAGGCAACACGCTACTAAATCTCCTTCCACGTCCTTCTTATAATGTGGTGACCAGAACTGTACACAATACTCCAAGTGCGGCCGCACCAGAGTTTTGTACAGCTGCAGCATAACGTCATGGTTCTGGAACTCGATCCTTCTATGAATAAAAGCTAAAACACTGTAAGCCTTCTTAACAACCCTGTCAACCTAGGTGGCAATTTTCAAGGATCTGTGTACCTGGACACTGAGATC
>NW_025141190.1:0-1244 GCF_004010195.1 Chiloscyllium plagiosum | reverse complement strand
TAATGCCCTTTGGAATGAAGAATGCACCGGCCAGATTTCAAAGACTTAAGAACAGAGTTGTGGCAGGTATGACTAACTGTGCCATCTATCTTGATGATTTTATGATCTTTAGCCATTCATGGAAAGACTGCCTTCCTCCCAGGAAAGAATAAAAAAAATCCTCATCCTCTGCCACCAGAACAAGGAACCTTTCTATATTTTTTAGCCATTCATGGAAAGACTGCCTTCCTCCCAGGAAAGAATAAAAAAAGATCCTCATCCTCTGCCACCAGAACAAGGAACCTTTCTATATTTTGTCTGGTAATTTCATCATCATATATATTTCAACAAGGTTGCCTCTCATTCAGCTAAACTTAAATGAGTGTGGGATCAAATGAATCCAACCTCTCTGCATCAGAGATTCCCTTCAAATCTAGGATCAACGTAGTAACCTTTCTCAAGACTGTAGCAGATGCCAACTTTTATGGACCAGGTCAGACTCCTCAAAGCATTTCAAGAGGGTAGCCTAGACCTAACTTTGCTTATTGTTTTATGCAGGTGGAACGTGGCTATTCGAGGAGAAATACTGCTCGTCAAACCACAAAACAGAACTGATTTACAAGATTACTGAATGAAACACACACAACAGAAAACAAAACAAATAATTTCACCTCTCTGAAATTCCAACTGATCATCCCAACTAAATGATGCTATTCCAAATACTTGTGACAATACCTATAAACACCCCTTGGCACAAAAGGTAAAATCAAACACAGTTCCTACAGGATAGAAGTCAGACAGAGAGCACCAGTCTGGTCCAGCAACTTCTTTTCCTACTATTCTTATACAGCAAACCAAACTGGGAGAAATAGCCACTGTCCTTTTATTGTACAAGTATTCTTTTATTTAAAACTTGAAAGCCTTCTGCCTGAGGCAGTACCTACTAGTGATAAACAAAATGGCCCTGAAAGCCTTCAACCTCAGACAATTCAGAATCTGTGTCTTTTGTGACATTTCTGAAAAAAAATGTCCAGGACAGCATAATCTTGTTAATGGAGCAGCATCATCACACGTCGCCCATTTAAAAAAAGAACCATCAATATCAAAAGCTGGCTTCATTTCTAAAACTCCTCAATCCTAAATTCCTACTAGTCGACACCACATATATACATTACATTGACAAACATGCATTCATACATCATGGTATTTTGTTTCAGACTGTTTTACTCCTGTCACTGAATGTTTGCTTTTCTCATTTATTCTCA
>NW_025141189.1:0-1244 GCF_004010195.1 Chiloscyllium plagiosum | reverse complement strand
GAAGAAAATAACATAAAGATAAAATTCAGAGCATCAGGGAGACATTCACTGAATCTTCTAATCCTATTGAGACTGCAATGGCTTCTGATGTTACTGAGAAACCACAATCTAGATATCCAAAAGAGGCATCTTCCATGTTTGAAAAGACAGACCGGTTTTCTCTGTGGATGGCTGAAGCTTGTGGGAACGGTTATCCGTTTCAAAGGAAGGTATTATGGCTGTTGTCAGGATTGAGAGCCAGATGCAGTTCAGTGCAGGTCACACACCGACTGTACGTTAGTGTGAAGAGAGATCATTGAGGCATATAAACGATTATGAACGTTCGATTAGATTGACGAATAGACTGTCTTGCTTCAATCATGTTCATCTTGCCCACTGCACGTGTTGCGCCGTGAAACAAAAATACTTTTATTTCAAGATATGATGTGTATCTTCTCACTCACTATGATCTTTCTGTGTTGATCAAAAAAGCTTTCACCTGTATCCAGGTACACGTGGCAATATGTCAAATCGAAAAATCCTTGGTGAAGTATGGAATTTCTCAATCTATCCATAGAAATGACCAGGTGGGTTGACGTGGGCACAATGGTACACGTCGTCCGCATGGATATCAGTCAGCACATTGATGCATTTCCGCATCGTCGACTGCTCTGGAAGTTCAGACCGCATGAAATCCGGGTCGTGGGGGAGCCAGCAAATTGAATAATAATTGATGGCAGGAAGCAAATGAAGATAATGCAAGGATATTTATTGGACTAGAGGCCAAATAGAGTATGGGATGCCTCAGGTGTCGGTGCTGGGCCCAAGGCTGCTTGTGATCCAAATCAGCGACTTGGATGAGAACAGAGGACATATGATTCATAAGTTTGCAGCAGACACTAACACAGGCGATATCATGGACAGTGTGGAAAGTCGTCAGAAACTGCAGCAGGACCTCGAACAGCTTCTGTGAAAAGGGAAATGTAGGTTTCTGCAGCGAAGTTGAGGTCTTTCATTTGACAAAGTCAAATTAAGGTAGGAGTTTCATTGTGAATGATTAGGCCTTCAGGAATGCAAAGGAATATAAGGATCTTGGAACTAAGGTTTTTCCTAAATCGTATCACTTGTCGACAGTTGATTTATGGAAGCCTTTGACAGACCATCATTCATCACTCAGGTCATTGAGTATAGACGTAGATAAATTACACTGCACTCTTATTGGAAGTTGTGTACATATTTGGGATATTATTTCTTGTTTGGTCAAC
>NW_025141188.1:0-1244 GCF_004010195.1 Chiloscyllium plagiosum | reverse complement strand
AGCTTCAGTCTGATCCATTAGAGAGAGAGAGAGCTTCCGTCTGATCCATTAGAGAGAGAGAGAGCTTCAGTCTGATCCATTAGAGAGAGAGTGAGAGCTTCAGTCTGATACATTAGAGAGAGAGAGAGAGAGAGCTTCAGTCTGATCCATGAGACAGAGAGTGAGAGCTTCAGTCTGATCCATTAGGGAGAGAGAGAGAGAGAGAGCTTCAGTCTGATCCTTGAGAGAGAGAGAGAGCTTCAGTCTGAACCTTGAGAGAGAGAGATAGAGAGCTTCAGTCTGATCCATTAGAGACAGAGAGAGATAGAGAGCTTCAGTCTGATCCATTAGAGACAGAGAGAGAGAGAGAGAGCTTCAGTCTGATCCATTAGAGAGAGAGAGAGCCTCAGTCTGATCTATGAGAGAGAGAGGTTCAATCTGATCCATTAGAGAGAGAGAGAGAGAGCTTCAGTCTGATACATTAGAGAGAGAGAGAGAGCGCTTCAGTCTGACCCATGAGAGAGAGAGCGCTTCAGTCTGACCCATTAGAGAGTGAGAGAGAGCTTCAGTCTGACCCATTAGAGAGAGGGAGAGAGCGCTTCAGTCTGATCCCTGAGAGAGAGAGCTTCAGTCTGATCCTTGAGAGAGAAAGAGAGAGAGAGCTTCAGTCTGATCCATTAGAGAGAGAGAGCGCTTCAGTCTGATCCTTGAGAGAGAGCTTCAGTCTGATCCATTAGAGAGAAAGAGAGAGAGAGAGCTTCAGTCTGATCCTTGAGAGAGAGAGAAAGAGAGAGAGAGCTTCAGTCTGACCCATTAGAGAGAGAGAGAGAGAGAGTGCTTCAGTCTGATCCTTGAGAGAGAGCTTCAGTCTGATCCATTAGTGAGAGAGAGAGAGAGCTTCAGTCTGATCCATTAGAGAGAGAGAGAGAGCTTCAGTCTGATTCTTTAGAGAGAGAGAGAGAGTGAGCTTCAGTCTGATCCATTAGAGAGAGAGAGAGAGAGATCTTCTGTCTGATTCATTAGAGAGAGAGAGAGCTTCAGTCTGATCCATTAGAGAGAGAGAGAGCTTCAGTCTGACCCATGAGAGAGAGAGAGAGAGCTTCGGTCTGATCCATTAGAGAGAGAGAGAGAGAGAGCTTCAGTCTGACCCTTTAGAGAGAGAGAGAGAGAGCTTAGTCTGATCCATTAGAGAGAGAGAGAGAGCTTCAGTCTGACCCATTAGAGAGAGAGAGAGCCTCAGTCTGATCCATTAGAGAGAGAGTGCT
>NW_025141187.1:0-1244 GCF_004010195.1 Chiloscyllium plagiosum | reverse complement strand
GTCCCAGCATCAACACCAGACAGATTCCACTAGACACAGGCCTCCAGACTGACCAACATTCTTCCAGTATTACCCTCTGCTTTCTACTATCAAGCCAATTTTGTACCAAATTTGCCAGCCCCCCTTCAATTCCATGTGATCTAACCTTACAGAGCAGTGCACCATGTGGAACCTCACTGTAGGCCTTACTGGAATCCATATATACTTCGTATACCACCCTTCCCTTCTCAACGTTGCTAGTCACTTCATCAAAGAACTCCAACACATTTACGAGTCATGATCTCATGCACAAAGCCGTGCTGAATTTGATGAAAGGCTTTTGCCGGAAACATCGATTTTCCTGCTCCTCGGATGCTGCATAACCTGCTCTGCTTTTCCAGAACTATTCTAATCTTACTCCGAATCAAACCCATTCTTTCCAAATACAGGTATATCCAATCTCTCTGAATCTTCTCAAGTAACGTAGCCACTATATTTTAGGTCTACTGGTCTTTAGTTCCCAGGTTTATCTTTGTAGCATTCCTTGATTGTGGGCTCAGCATACGCTACCCTCCAGTCCTCCAGGACCTCACTCGTTGGCCACTGATGATAGAAAAGAGCCAAGCAGGGCTCACGCAATTTCTTCACTATCCTCCTATCCTCCTGCGGTGTTCCTGATTATAACTGGTCAGGACCAGGAGTTCTTAGAATTGCTGCAAAATCTGAAAAATACGTCAATTTATTTCAGGTACAAACACGAAAGAGTGAGAATGTGACTCAATGATGGTTAACATAACAAATTAGAAAATATATTAATCATAGGAATTGACTTCAGAAGAATTCCAGACAGATATTGTTAAAAGCTGAGAGTTCTCAGAAATTAACGATCCAGGAAAGGAAGGCCACGAAACTAATATGGAAATCAAAAACAAAACATGCATGCTAACATACAGGAACACAAAGACTCCATCAATCTGCGATCTATATTTCAAAGGAAACAAAATAAAAGCAAGGTCAAATGTGAATATTTGCAATCGGGAGAGGAGAGGTTATTGTGGAGAACAGGGAAATGGCCAAGAAAATAACCAATTACTTTGCATCTGTATTCATGGAGGAAGATCCAGAAAATCCCCCAGCAATACCAAGTGATCATATCGGCCTTCTGGAGCGAAAGACATAAAGTCAATTATTATCAGTAACAAGATAGTACTTGAACATGTAGCTGGATTCACCATTGCTAAGTCTGACGAAACAGATGTACTTCC
>NW_025141186.1:0-1244 GCF_004010195.1 Chiloscyllium plagiosum | reverse complement strand
TGAGAAATGGTAGATGGATTCACCCTGGATAAACACGAAGTGATGATTTTGGAGGTCGAACTCGAATGTTGAATTTTGGATTAAAGACAGAATTCTTGGCAGTGTGGAGGAACAGAGGGATTTAGATGTGCAAATACATAGTTCTCTCAAAGTCGGCATCAAAGTGAATAGGGTTGTTTAGAAAGCACATGGTGTTTTGGCTTTCATTAAAAGGGGAATAAAGTTTAGGATCCACGCAGTTTTGCTACAGCTCTACAAGTCCCTGGTGAGACCACACATGGACTATTGTGTCCAGCTCTGTTCAGCCTACTATAGGAAAGAAAGATACAGACTTTGGAGAGGTTGCAAAGAAGGTTTGCCAGCATGCTGCCTGGACAGGATGACTTTTCTTATGAAGAGAGGGTGAATAAGCTCGGACCTTTATCCCTGGAGAGAAGGAGGAAGAGAGGAGACCTGATCGAGGGAGACAAGATAATGAGAGGAATGGATCGTCAATAGTCAGATACCTTTCCCCGGGGCAGGATTGACTGGTACAAGGATTCATTGTTTAACAAATTTGGAGAAAGGTATAGAGGAGACGACAGAGGGAGGTTCTTTACGCAGAGCGTTGTGAATGCATTGCCTAGGGCGGTCGTGGATGCAGAATCATAAAGGATATTTCAGCGACTGCTGGACATGCACGTGGATATCAGTGAGTTGAGGGTGCATAGGTTAAATTATTACATTTTGCATTAGGATTAAATCTCGGCACAGCATCATGGGCCGAAGGGCCTGTTCTGTGCTGTACGTTTCTATGGTATACATTCTCCATGTTCGACGATTGACCTCCCAAAATCGGACAATCACAGAGCCATAAACTATGTATCATCAGAAATAAAGCACGGTCTACATTACTCCCACTTTCCGACACGTAGCCCGCAGCTGTGAATGCTGTTTAACTTCAAGTGCTTGTCCAAGTGTTTTTTTTAACGATTCTGAGGTTACCGTAACAATGCTTCTCTCAGGACATCTATTCCACCCTTTGTTGGAAAAACAACCATCAAAACCTGTCTAAAACAGAAAACGCTTCACTTCTAATGTGTGCTTCCTTTTTTTTATCGAACCACGAAAAAAAGCATCTCGGATATATCCAATCTGTCTATGCCCCTTGTAATCTTATCTTTCTGAAGCACGCCCCCCTCAGGCTACTTTGCTCTAAAGCCAACAATCCGAGCTTCTCAGCCTCTCTTCATAGGTGATATGCT
>NW_025141185.1:0-1244 GCF_004010195.1 Chiloscyllium plagiosum | reverse complement strand
GAAGGAGGCACTGAAACTTGAAAGGTTTGAGAAATGATTTTCAAGGATGTTGCCAGGGTTGGAAGATTTGAGTTGCAGGCAGAGGCATAATTGGATGGGGCCATTTTCCCTGGAGTGTTATAGGCTGAGTGATGTTGAAGAGGTTTATAAAATCGTGAGGATAGTGCATGGATGTCATAAATAGACAAGGTGTTTATCCTGGGGTGGTGGATCCCAGAACTAGAGGATATAGGTTTACGGTGAGAAGGGAAAATTCAACAGGAGCCGAAACGGCAACAAAAAATGTAACATTTCAAAGGCATTTGAATAAGAAGGGTTCAGAGGTATGTCGACCAAGTTCTGGCAAATGGAAATAGATTAGCTTCGAATATCTGTTTGGAATAGACGGATTGGACTGAAGAGTCTGTTTCCGTGCTAGACATCTCTGACGTCAACACTGCTCTAATTCACCTCTGGGCTCCTTCATGACCCCTTGTTCATTATCTAGCTTCCTTGGTGTCTCATGAGTGTATTTTTGCTCTGTTTAGTATTTTACTATTACGTTCACAGACTTTTCTGTAAATGAATTATCCACTGCTGCCCGGCTCCTGACCATATTACAGAGGAGGTAGTACTGGGTGTCTTAAATCGTAGCAAGGTGGATAAATCCCTTGGACCTTTAAGGTGAATCCCAGAAATTTGTGGAAAGCTAGGAAAGTTTTGGCAGTGCCCCTCCCTGAGATATTTATATCATCATTTGTGGCAGGTGAGGTGCTGGAAAACGTGTGCCATTGTTTAAAACGTTGGTAAGGAAAGGCCAGGGAACAAGAGAACAGTGAGCCTGAAGTCAGTGCACGCAAGTTGTTGGAAGGGTTTCAGAGGATTTACATGTATTTAGAAAGACGAGGAATGATAAGGGATAGTCAACATGGCTTTGTGTGTGGGAAATTCTCTTTCTCTAACTTGATTGAGTTTTTTTGATGATGTGACAAAGATGATTGATGAAGGCAGACTGTGGACGTTGTCTATATGGACCCTGAACGATGTTCCACAAAGCAGACTGGTTAGCAAGGTTAGATAACATGAAATGTTGGGAGAACCAGCCATTTGGATACAAAACTGGCTTGAAGGTAGGAGGCAGAGGGTAGTGAAAGAGGGTTTAATTTGTGGACTGGAGGCCTGTGAGCAGCAGTGTGCTGCAGGAATGGATATTGGGTCCTTAAATAATTGATTTGGATGTGAATATATGAGATATGGTCAGTAGG
>NW_025141184.1:0-1244 GCF_004010195.1 Chiloscyllium plagiosum | reverse complement strand
TGCGTCCAGTTTTGGTCGCCCTATTATAAGAAATATGTTTTGGAGAGGGTTCAGAGGAGGTTTACCAGGATGCTGCCTGGACTGGAGAGCATATCTTATGAGGAGAGGTTGACTGAACTCGGATTTTTTTCATTAGAGAAAAGGAGGAGAAGAGGGGACCTAATTGAGGTACACAAGATAATGAGAGGCATAGATAGACTCGATAGCCAGAGACTATGGGTTCAGAGGAGGTTTACCAGGATGCTGCCTGGACTTGAGGGCATATCTTATGAGGAGAGGTTGACTGAGCTCGGACTTTTTTCATTAGAGAAAAGGAGGAGAAGAGGGGACCTAATTGAGGTACACAAGACAATGAGAGGCATAGATAGACTCGATAGCCAGAGACTATTTCCCAGGGCAGAAATGACTAACACGAGGGGTCATAGTTTTAAGCTGGTTGGAGGAAGGTTTGGGGGGGATATCTCTGGGTTCTTGACCCAGAGAGTTGTGAGAGCATGAAATGCGTTGCAAGCAACAGTTGTGGAGGCAGGGTCATTGGGGACATTTAAGAGACTCCTGGACATGCATATGGTCACAGAAATTTGAGGGTGCATAAATGAGGATCAGTGGTTGGCACAACATCGTGGGCTGAAGGGCCAGTTCTGTGCTGTACTGTTCTATGTTCTATGTTTTATGAAATCTGATGCTTGGGAACTTCAGGTATTGTGGGTGTGGAGAGACAAGGAAAGAAAATTGAAACTGTCATGGCTATCAAACATAGTTGAACAGGGTTGACAGATTTAATTACGCATTTCATTGTCCTTCTCGTGCATAAAAAACAGTGACAGTGGAATTTATTGAAACAATTTGTAGACATTAATCCTGTTTAAAAGGAATTTCATTTTCAGTCATATATTCAACCAGTTTGAAAGAGTTGTTTTTTCAGCTAATTCCTTCTGATAGGATTTTCTCTCTTCCCTGTCTTCCTCTGTTGCTTTGAATTGTTTGTTCTTTTCTTCATTGGAGATTCCAAAATTCAGCTGTTCTGGTTACTTGAATGTTGTGTGGTGCTGAGCTTGTTGAGATTTTCCACTTGGAGATGTTCGGTATGTTGAGATACCTCTCAACATTCTTTGCTCTGTCAATTTGTTTTTAATGAATTTTGTTTTCCATCAAACTGCATCATGTGCCAGGGATTAGGCATATGATTATTAGGCACAGAATCTGACAATATTAGGTATAATTTCCTTGTTTTTACTTTGATT
>NW_025141183.1:0-1244 GCF_004010195.1 Chiloscyllium plagiosum | reverse complement strand
ACATTGGTGAGGAAACATTGTTGATCAGTCAGATAGAACTCATCTGGTTCAGTTACTTCCATTAGTGAAGGACATCTGACATTCTAACCTGGTCTGGCCTACATGTGACTCCAGACCCACAGCAATATAGCTGACTCTGAGCTGCCCTCTGGGCAATTAGCAATAGGGGCAAAGAATACTGGTCCATTCAGTGACCCCCACATCCCATGCATGAATAAATAAAATGCAGATGTCCCTCCCTACCTTTGTAATCCGCATCTGCAGCAATCCGTACTGGCTTTGTAACACCGTTCAGGCTCAGACCACTCTCTATAACACTCTCACCACTTCCAGCACCTTCACCTCTCCCTGTTCATATCGTGTCATTAAGCCCTGACAATGATTCCCCTTTCCACTGTCCTCCTCCTACGAGCAGACCCTTCGCAATCCCTCTAATACTTACTGCTTAAACTCTCTCTCATTTCAGGATTTTAAGTACTTTGTGGTGATCTTCTAAGCCTCATAATCTAATATGGTCAATGTTGTCCTTAATGAGGGATGGGAGGTAATTTCTTGCTGATGTTTTGTCTTTTGCAATGGAATTTCTTTTGTTGAGTGTTTTACACTATTCCTTCAAATGTTTTCCACTGTTCATTTACAGACACATGTTTCAGTCTGTTCCGCCTGTTTACCCTGGCCAGTTCTCCGCTCAAACCCGTGTAATTGGCTGTTTTTATTTCTAGTTGTAGCTTGTCCTTTCTGTAATTCCTTTAAAACTTTCTATTTCTTTAAACTGCACTTTATCACAATTTCAATGAGGATCTCCCCAGGTGACATTACTCATTCACTAAGTTTCATCAAACAACATTCGCTCTGAGATAGTTACGTCCCTAGCCAGTTGCACAATGTGTTACTCAAAGAAACACTGAAAATAAATCTACAATCTGCTCTTCGAATGTCACTCTGTCAGTATGATTGTCAAGATTATATGAATGTTGAAGTTTCACTAAATTATCACAGTACCTTCATTAAAAGTTCCAGTGAGTTCCTGTTTAATGCAGTGATGAACAATCAAATGCTGTTCGATGGCTAAATCTCTTCTGCTCCTTGTATCCTTGGCAAGTAGTAGTCAGAATTTACATTCAGACTGACTCTACTTCATGATCTGAGACCAAATGCTTTCTCTGTAATGCCTTTGTTATCCATTATTGTTAGCGTTACCCATTTTGCCAGAGTTTCTGCAAGTTTGTGAACTATTGAATATT
>NW_025141182.1:0-1244 GCF_004010195.1 Chiloscyllium plagiosum | reverse complement strand
TAACACTAAAACTCACTACTCATACCTCACTGTTCGTCTACACTAACACTAACACTCACTACTCATCCCACACTGTCAGGCTACATTAAGACTAACACTCACGACTCACACCTCACTGTCAGGCTACACTAACACTAAAACTCACTACTCATACCTCACTGTTAGTCTACACTAACACTAACACTCACTACTCATCCCATACTGTCAGGCTACATTAAGACTAACACTCACGACTCATACCTCACTGTCAGTCTACACTAACACGAACACTCACTACCCATACCTCAGTGTCAGGCTACATTAAGACTAACACTCACTACTCATACCTCACTGTCAGGCTACACTAACACTAACACTTACTACTCATACCACACTGTCAGTCCACACTAACACTCACTACTCATACCACACTGTCAGTCTACACTAATATTAAAACTCACTACTCATACCTCACCGTCAGTCTACATTAACACTAACACTCACTACTCATACCTCACTGTCAGGCTTCACTAACACTAACACTCACTACTCATACCACACTGTCAGTCTACAATAACACTCACTACTCACACCTCACTGTCAGTCTACACTAACAATCACGACTCATACCTCACAGTCAGTCTACACTACCACTAACACTCACTACTCGTACCACACTGTCAGTCTACATTAAGACTAACACTCACTACCCATACCTCACTGTCAGGCTACACTAACACTAACACTCACTACCCATACCTCACTGTCAGGCTGCACTAACACTAACACTCACTACTCATCCCACACTGTCAGGCTACACTAACACTAACACTCATTACTCATACCACACTGTCAGTCCACACGAACACTCACTACTCATACCACACTGTCAGTCTACATTAATACTCACTACTCACACCTCACTGTCAGTCTACACTATCACTAACACTCATTACTCATACCACACTGTCAGGCTACACTAACACGAACACTCACTACCCATACATCACTGTCAGTCTACATTAACACGAAAACCCACTACTCATACCTCACTGTCAGTCTACATTAACACGAACACTCACTACTCATGCCTCACTGTCAGTCTACACTAACACTCACTACTCATACCACACTGTCAGTCTACACTAACACTAACACTCACGACTCATACCACACTGTCAGTCTACACGAACAATAATGCTCACTATTCATACCTCACTGGCAGTCTACACTAACACGAACACTCACTACTCATACCTCACTGT
>NW_025141181.1:0-1244 GCF_004010195.1 Chiloscyllium plagiosum | reverse complement strand
ATACAGTCTCCTTCAGTGAATGAAAGCGTTAAGATCGAGACATTGACTGAATGTGAGAAGGTCAAGTCATTGACTTACCACGACCATTCGGTTTCACTGAACGGATGCATGCAATTTGTTTGATTATATGAAAGAATGCAGTTGGATTCACTAAACAAATGAGTTAAGTTTGTGTCGTTGATTCAATGCATAACGTTTGATGTATTGAATCAATGATTGAAGATTGACATTATGTTTGAAAAAATGCAGTTTGCTTCATTGATAAAAACGTTAATCTCGAGACATTGACTGAATGAGAGAAGCTCAAGTCATTGAATGACCAAATGCACTCTGTTTCATTGAATGACCGCCTGCAGTTTGTTTGATTATATGGAAAAATGCAGTTGGATTCACTAAACAAATGAGTTAAGTTTGTTTCATTGAATCAATGAATAACGTTTGATTTATTGACTCAATGATTGAAGTATGACATTATGTTTGAATGAATACCGTTTGCTTCAGTGAATGAAAGCGTTAAGCTCGAGACATTGACTGAATGAGAGAAGCTCAAGTCTTTGAAGTACCACGTGCACTCTGATTCATTTAATGAATGCATGCAGTTTTTTTGATTGTATGAATGAATGCTGTTGGATTCACTAAACAAATGAGTTATGTTTGTTTCAAAGAATCAGCCAATAACACCTGATTCAGTTTATCAATGATTAAAGTTTGTCACAAGATTTGAATGAATAGAGTTTGCTTCATTGAATGAAAGCATGCAGTTGGATTCACTAAACAGTGTGTTGTTTGTTTCAAAGAATCAACGATTAACAACTGATTCATGGAATTCAACGATTGAACGAATGTAGCTTGTTCCATTAACGGATAGAGTTAATCTCGAGACATTGACTGAATGATAGACGCTCAAATCATTGAATTACCACGTGCACTCCGTTTCATTGAATTTGTGCATGCGTTTTGTTGGATTGCATGAATGAGTGCAGTTAGATTTACTATACAAATGAGTTAAGTTTGTTTCAATCCATCAATGAATAAAGATTTATTTATTGAATCAATGTTTGACGTTTGACATTATGTTTGAATGAATGCAGTTTGCCTCACTGAATGAAAGCGTTAATCTCGAGACATTGACTGAATGAGAGAAGCTCAAGTCATTGAATGACCAAATACACTCTGTTTCATTGAATTAAGTTTGCTTGATTAACATGCAATTTGTTTGATTATATGAAAGAATGCAGTTGGAT
>NW_025141180.1:0-1244 GCF_004010195.1 Chiloscyllium plagiosum | reverse complement strand
CTGTCTGACAGTGACAAAGAGGCAGATTCAATGAACACAAAAGGAAATTCGGTGGGCATGTTCAATATGCAGATTTACACGGAGAAGGCGACAGAATGAGACACTTAATTACATATTGTGTTGAACCAGCAGAGCAAAGGTGGGCTGCATTGCCTCAGTCTGCGCTGTCCCACATTTCATGATTCTCAGTGAAATCAGAATTGGACCAACAGAACGTAGGAAATTTGACAACGGATATATTCTGCCCAACAGGATACTCCATTACAGCAATGAAGGTGTTTTGACGTCATTCTCGAAGGTACATGACACAATGCAGATTCAAAACGGAGTATTCCTTTGAATCACAGAGTAATTTGTTTACAGTTATTCAGTTGAGGTGAGCGGAGTTGCGCATTGGGAGCCACTCCAGTTGATAGGTCGAAGCCGTTTTCTCCTGTGTGATAGTCCCACCAGCACTCCAATTTGCTGTGCTTCCAGACAGTGGATGCAGATTACTATCCCATTCTGATACACGGGCCACGATGACCCAGCTGTGGAGACAAGCTGGGGAAGGTCTGAGTGCTCTTCTCCTGTTTTCTGTCGGCCTACTATGATCCGAATCATCAAACCTCTCTTCTCCGAGAGTAGGAATAAACTGGGGAAGGTGAAACACATCAGTTGCGGTGTGTCCCATGCGCAGGAGGCCCTGCATTAATTCCCCACGCCAGATTGAACCAAATCAGTGTCCGCCACTGGATTTTACTGACACCGTTTATAAAATTCAGGCTCACCGTTAATGTGGAGAGGGGCCGTCAGACTTTAGTTTCCGCTCCTTCTGTTGAATAAAGATAATTTTAACTGTGTCCAGTGAGAGGAAAGGTTTTGCTGTTGGTGGGAAACATTTCTATCTGAACTCACTGTCACTCTGCTATGACAGAAGGAGCTGGGGCCTCCTGATAGATGGAAACACAAAGCTGGCAATTTCTAGATTATGTTGTAAAAATATCGGTATAATGTTATGCACACCGCGCGGTCACCAACTGAACGAAGCGGCTGTGTGTTTAAATCCCGTGATGAACAGTTTGTCTTTTGCTTCTCACATTGCGGGGAGCTGAGCATTTACCCAAACAATGGGCACACCACCTCCCTGACACACTGTTCACAAATCAAACTGACAGCAAAGCTTCACGTGTGATCGAAAGATTCTGCAAAGAAGATTTGGCTGAAGAGACATACGGAGTGAAAATGCTCCTTTCTTGATTTGG
>NW_025141179.1:0-1244 GCF_004010195.1 Chiloscyllium plagiosum | reverse complement strand
AGTGACACTTGGTGTTTGCGTACCGAGGATCCACACACAGCTTGATGCAGCCACAGGGTGAGGGTGGCATTGGGGTGTGTTTTCTTTCCCCCCGTTGACCAGATCTTTATACATCGAGTCCCTTCGGACCCGGTCCATCTTTGATCTCCATATAAATTGGAAGATGGCCCGGGTGACTGCAGCGGCACAGGTTCTGGGAATAGGCCAGACCTGTGCCACGTATAATAGCGATGACAGTGCCTCACACCTCATGACCAGGTTTTTTCCCACGATGGAGAGTAACCATAGCTTCTATCTGCCCAGTTTCTGCCTCACTTTGCTGATACACTCCTCCCAAGACTTGGCGCACACCCAAGCTCCCCCCCCGAACTAAATACCCAGCACCTTTAGGTGGTTGGTCCTGACGGTGAAGGGGATCGAGGATTGGTCGGCCCAGTTCCCGAAGAGCATGGCCTCGCTCTTGCCTCAGTTTACCTTGGCCTCCAAGGCCCGTTCATTGAATTTCATCAGCTATTTCCTTGACCACTCTCCTAAACTATCTAGATCTTTTTGCAGCCTCCCCACCTCCTCAGTACTACCTGCCTGCCCACCTAACTTCGTATCATCAGCAAACTTCGCTAGAATGCCCCCAGTCCCTTCATCCAGATCATTAATATATGAAGTGAACAGCTGCGGCCCCAACACTGAACCCTGCGGGACACCGCTTCGGCTGCCATTCCGAAAAAGAACCTTTTATCCCAACTCTCTGCCTTCTGTCAGACAGCCAATCCTCAATCCATACCAATAGCTCACCTCGAACACCATCGGCCCTCACCTTGCTCAGCAGCCTCCCGTGTGGCACCTTATCAAAGGCCTTTTGGAAGTCTAGGTAGACCACATCCACTGGGTTTCCCTGGTCTAACCTACTTGTCACCTCTTCAAAGAATTCTAACAGGTTTGTCAGGCACAACCTCCCCTTACTAAATCCATGCTGGCTTGTTCTAATCCGACCCTGCACTTCCAAGAATTTAGAAATCTCATCCTTATCGATGGATTCTAGAATTTTACCAACAACTGAGGTTGGGCTAATCAGCCTATAATTTTCCATCATTTCTCTTGATCTTCTATTGAACAAGGGGGTTACATCAGCGATTTTCCAATCACCTCGGACTTTCCCTGGCTCTAGTGACTTTTGAAAGATCACAACCAACGCCTCCACTATTTCCTCAGCCACCTCCCTCAGAACACTAGGATGTAGCCCCAGT
>NW_025141178.1:0-1244 GCF_004010195.1 Chiloscyllium plagiosum | reverse complement strand
TGAAAGGAGTAACAGGAATGCAGAGTAGCTGGCTAATGGTAAGATTTTTGATAGTGTAGATGAGCAGAGAGATCTCGGTGTCCAGGTACATAGATCCTTGAAAGTTGCCACCCAGGTTGATAGGGTTGTTAAGAAGGCATATTAGCTTTTATTGGTAGAGAGATTGAGGGTATCTTAAGAATTAAGAATCTTCAATTTCTCTTTAGGGAAGGAAACTTGCCACCCTTACCTGATCTGGCCTACACATGATTCCAGACCCACAATAATGTGGCTGACTCTTAACTGCTCTCTGAAACATCCTGGCAACTGGCTAAAGAATAATTAGGGATGGACAATAAATGTTGGTCTATCCAGTTATGCCCCCATATCGTGAACAAAAACAAATTAAATAAAAACTGGCTATACCAATTACACTCATATCCCATGAATGAATTGAAAAGAAGCGAAGTTGTGCAAATATCTAAAAATCTATTTATACAATTTTTAAAGATGTTCCATGCATCTGCTGCAAAGGTACTCAGGGAATCAGGAGAGCTCCTCAGAAATTCAAGAGTAAATAAATTGTAGCTACTATCAAAAGGGTTGCTTTACCATAGCAGAAACCTGCAATTTTTACATATATCCAAGTAAATTAAGAATCCTGCGCTGTTCTGCTACTAAGTTTGGGTTACATTTTCTTGTTTGTAGCACTGTTGTTCTGTGAGGTATTTCAAGAAAATGATTTATTGTGTTAATGGCAAAATAGGTAACTAAATTTAGAGTCAATACAAGAAAAAAGGAAATGCTTTTCAAATTAAATCATGAAATAGCCAAATAGCATCCTAAATTATTTTTTCAAAATATAACCTTATTCTTTCAAATTTAATGAAAGGAATTGAGATTGATATAATGAGTGGAACCGATTGACTGAATTATACTAATTTATATTTTCATCTGAATGTAGCCTAGTAATAGGCACATTAAGCACAAGACTTTAACCATATGTAAAGATTTCTTCAACACATTTAATTGAAGATATTAAAAATATACACCTTTCACACATGGATAACTGCATGACCTTGATGGAAATCTGCCTGAGGAGTAATGACAACTTCCCCCAAAAGTAGCATTCCCACCTGGCTATGCGTTCCTCAACTCACACCTCCCAGTCTGTTGCAGTGGCAATATTGCACTCATTACCAAATGATATCTTGGCCTGTCCCTATTTTTTCTGGAACTTTTTTGTTTACACTTTTTATTATGTT
>NW_025141177.1:0-1244 GCF_004010195.1 Chiloscyllium plagiosum | reverse complement strand
AGTGATGACCCATTCTTATTTCTCAGTTCCACTAACATAGCTTCAATGGGCGATCCCACAGGAATATCCTCTCTAAGTACTGCTGTCATGATTCTTGGAATCGAAGCCCTCTCTTGCCTCCCCTTCGATGCTTCCTGTAGCATCTCTACCTTGAAACAATGAGCTGCCAGTCCTGCCCCTCCCTCAGCTGTGTTTCTGTAATAACTATAATCTCTCAGTCCCATGTTCCAATCCATGCCCTGAGTTCATCTTCCTGAGCTGTCAGGCACCTTGCAATGAAATAAATGCAATTTAATCATCAGTTTTCCCCTATTCCCTGCTATGTTCTTGCCTGCCTTGTCTGTTGAAATTGCTTGTGCAACAGTCTCAATCTTCTTTCTGACTTTGTGACTGTTTAATGTTCAACACCCTGCCAGATTAGATTATATTCTCTCAAGCAGATCTAACAATTCACCCCACCAGGATGTGGGTCCCCCACGCACTCCGAGTTCAGGTGCCTTCCACTTCCAGTCCACCTGTGCTGACATCTTTAGGGATATTTGGATTGTCCACTCAGGTCGCTGTGTTCCTCAGTAGTTGGGAAGAACCAACCATTCATTATGTCTGCGCTTCGCTTATCGTACCTCCCACGGGGTATGACCTCACATTGATCAGAACTAAACTCTGCTCAGATTATCATCTGATCGTCATCAGACTGTAGCGAGAGACCAACCACCTCACTGTGAACAACATCTTCATCTTTCATATCGTCTGCAAACCTACTAATGATTACTTTTGCTTTCACATCGAAGTTATTATTCGACAGACTGACCAGCGATGGTTCCTGCACAGATCCCTGTGGTACACCCGCTGGTGAATGAATTTCAAACACGAAAGGTTTATCCACGAATTTTTTATCCAATTTACCAACTTGCCTTTAATCCCAGTGGCTCTTCCCATTTGGACCAGCCTTCCATGTGGGACCTTGTCAAAGGTCTTATTCAGGTCCACGTAAACCACATCATCTGCACTGCCTTCGTCAATATTTTGAGAGATCATTTAAAAAGAAAACGCAACTGAATTCCTCAGACAGTATATCCCTCTGCCAAATCCGTGATGACTCAGCCGAGTTGATCCCTGCCTTTTAAAGTGTTTATTCATCCTCAGAATTGTTCCCAGAAATTTCCCTTGACCTGCTGTCAGACTATCTGCTCAGTAATTTCCTGGCCTACCCGTGCTGCCCTTCTTGAACAAAGGAACCACAA
>NW_025141176.1:0-1244 GCF_004010195.1 Chiloscyllium plagiosum | reverse complement strand
GCTTTTCTTAACCTACCAGCAGTGTGATTTCCTCTGTCCTATTTGATTGCAATGCAAGCACGGGAGTGTTTTTTTTTTCTCTGTTCCTGTTAACGGTTTGATTTTAATCTGTGGTAAATCATTCTCATGAATTTCGTCGACATTTACCTTTCCATGTCCACGTGAGAAATTCTCTTTTCCCGAATTTCAGTCCCTGACTGATTGAAATTTATGACGGAAGCCAAAATTGATACCTGACCCAATTCATAGCCATCAGCCATTTCAGCTGCTATTCTATCGGTCTTGATTCTTTGCTTTTCCTCATGGATTGTTGCTATTACATGACGTGAATTTGTGAATTCCTCCAAACTGGTTTTACCTCGAAAAGCATCGTAGGTTTGCTCTATTTTGAATATCCTTACCCATATACAAAATTACTTTATTTGATCCTTTCAAACTCAATGGAAGTTTAACCACGTTCCCTCCTTAGATTCCTGAAGTGTTTTCTTTCGGCTTCTTGCACCGGTTTCAATGGAATTGCGACGGCTTTCTTCAACTCCTCATAAACCCCAGATCCGTCCTGTTACAGTAATGGAAATGCCTCGTCAGCTCTAACCATAAATTTTGTTTGGATCAACATAACTCACGTGAGATTAACACAAAAGGCGAACTCATGTTGCGTCTCATCTGAGTGTGTGGCTACTAAGGAAATAACCAAATCAACAACCAAATACATGAACAAATTAACGGCACACTCATGGGCTTACCCATCACTGCACTCATAGCAGAAGCGGTAATGCAAAGGTTAGATTAAACAGTCCTACAGAAAATTCAACCCAAACTCTGGGTCAGATATGTAGATGTTAAATTTGTAATCCTTAAAAACACAGAAATAGAGATCACATACCGGATCTTCAACACCACACTCACAGGAATCCAATTCACTAGAGAGGAAGAAAAGGATAACCAACTCCCATTCCTAGACGTGATGGTGCAGAGAACACCGGACGGAGAATTCACCACAGAGGTATACAGGAGAGCCACACACTCAGACCAAATCTTAAACTACGAAAGCAACTACCCCTGTTCAAAAGGGCCACAACACACTGCAGTGCACCAGAACGGCAAAAAGAGGAAGAAGAACACCTATACTGTGTATTCGCCAAAAATGGATACCCCCGCAATTTCATCAACGGATGCCTAAGGGAAAGACAACGGAATGAGGACATGTCACAATCCAAAGGACTAGCCACACTACCATACAT
>NW_025141175.1:0-1244 GCF_004010195.1 Chiloscyllium plagiosum | reverse complement strand
CTCTGGTCCTGGCTGTGGGCCATCCTCACTCTGCTCTGGGCTGTGGGACCTCCTCACTCTGCGCCGGGCTGTGGGCCATCCACACTCTACTCCGGGCTGTTGGCCATCCTCACTCCATTCCAGGCTATGGGCCATCCTCACTGTGCTCCGGGCTGTGGACCATCCTCACTTTGCTCCGGGCTGTGGGCCATCCTCACTCTGCTCCGGGCTGTGGGCCATCCTCACTCCATTTCAGGCTGTGGGCCATCCTCACTCTGCTCCGGGCTGTGGTCCATCCTCACTCGTTTCCAGGCTTTGGGCCATCCTCACTCCATTCCAGGCTGTAGTCCATCCTCACTCCATTCCAGGCTGTGGGCCATCCTCAATCCATTCCAGGCTGTGGGCCATCCTCACTCTGCTCCGGGCTGTGGGCCATCCTCACTCTACTCCGGGCTATGGGCCATCCTCACTCTACTCCAGGCTATGGGCCATCCTCATTCTGCTCCGGGATATGGGCCATCCTGACTCTGCTCCAGGCTGTGGGCCATCCTCACTCTGCTCCGGGCTGTGGACCATCCTCACTCTGGTCCTGGCTGTGGGCCATCCTCACTCTGTTCCAGACTGTGGGCCATCCTCAGTCTGTTCCAGGCTGTGGGCCATCCTCACTCTGGTCCTGGCTGTGGGCCATCCTCACTCTGTTCCGGGCTGTGGGCCATCCTGACTCTGTTCCAGACTGTGGGCCATCCTCAGTCTGTTCCAGGCTGTGGGCCATCCTCACTCTGGTCCTGGCTGTGGGCCATCCTCACTCTGTTCCGGGCTGTGGGCCATCGTCACTCTGCTTCAGACTGTGGGCCATCCTCACTCTGCTCCGGGCTTTGGGCCATCCTCACTCTGCTCCGGGCTGTGGGCCATCCTCACTCTGCTCTGTGCTTTGGCCCATCCTCACTCTGCTCCGGGCTGTGGGCCATCCTCAGTCTGTTCCAGGCTGTGGGCCATCCTCACTCTGGTCCTGGCTGTGGGCCATCGTCACTCTGCTCCAGGCTGTGGGCCATCCTCACTCTGCTCTGGGCTGTGGCCCATCCCCACTCTGTTCCGGCCTGTGGGCCATCCTCACTCTGTTCCGGGCTGTGGGCGATCCTCACTCTGCTCCAGGCTGTAGGCCATCCTCACTCTGGTCCTGGCTATGGGCCATCCTCACTCTGGTCCAGGCTGTGTGCCATCCTCACTCTGCTCCAGGCTATGGGTCATCCTCACTCTGCTCCAGG
>NW_025141174.1:0-1244 GCF_004010195.1 Chiloscyllium plagiosum | reverse complement strand
AATTTCTTCCGAACAAGAATAACAACTCCCCTGTTTTTTGAGCTAAAAGAAGAAAAAAAGACCTGATCAAATCCACCCTGTCGTAATTTCAAGTGTTCTTTATCCGACAGGTGTGTCTCCTGCAGGAGAGATATATCAACTCTTTCTTTCTTAAGATTCGATAATATTTTCTTCCTTTTGACTGGCGAATTACTCCCCTTGACATTCCAGGTGCACCACTTAACCAACTGATCAACCATAATCATCCGGGCAAATCCGAGATCCCTCGGGAGGGGAAACCCTATCCAGAACATCCCGAGCATAGAGCATATAAAATTTACAAAAATAAAGGTTCTCTAATACACTCACAACAGTATAATAAAAAAAACTTCTAAATAATAAAAAAAATAAAAAGTATTTAAATGGAGATTTTTCCCCCTTGATAGAGCATATAAAATTTACAAAAATAAAGGCTCTCTAATACACTCACAACAGTATAATAAAAAAAAATTTCTAAATAATAAAAAAAATAAAAAGTATTTAAATGGAGATTTTTCCCCCTTGTTCCCAGGGGGTGTCACTTCCTTTCCAAAAGTCCATCATATGCTCTCCCAACCAATGCCCCACCCTTGACCCAGGCGCTCCTCAATAAAATGAGGTGAATTCAGATATAATACAAAGCTAGGGTTAACAGTAAGCACGCTACCCCCACCCACCCCCTACCCACACCAACACCTGGATATATTTTGTAATGTTAATACCATATATAAACATATAACTATAAAATTACAACCTCAACAAATAATAATTAAATATAATATTACAAAATAACAAAGGAAAAACAACCCCGCTCCTAAAGACAGAGGTAAGATAGAATAAGATAACCACCTCCCTCCACCAACACTAACCAAACCCCCCCGGCTTTTATATATATATATATATATATATATATATATATATATACACACACATATACATACACACCCACATATATACATAGAATAATAAAAGAAAACAACCCCAAGGGAGGGAGAAAATCAAAATCCTCTCCCCAACCCCATGATAATATTAGACAGTAAACACACCCACATATATACATAGAATAATAAAAGAAAACAACCCCAAGGGGGGGAGAAAATCAAAATCCTCTCCCCAACCCATGATAATATTAGACAGTAAGGTAAGAAAAACGAAAAAAAAAGGGGGGGATATAAACCAAAGCGTGGGGAAAGGCAAACCAGAATCCATTACCTCTTACAATTTAT
>NW_025141173.1:0-1244 GCF_004010195.1 Chiloscyllium plagiosum | reverse complement strand
GGATGTTAAAAAGGCATACGGTGTGTTGGCTTTAATTAGCGGGGGATTGAGTTTAAGAATTCCAGGGTTTTGCTGCAGCTCTATAGAGCCCCAGTTACACCACACTTGGAATACTGTGAACAGTTCTGTTCTCCTCATTATAGGAAGGATGTGGAAGCTTTAAAGACAGTGCAGAGGATACTTAACAAGATTCTGCCTGGGATCTTGATCAGATGGACCAATGGGCTGAGAAGTGGCAGATGGAGATTAATTCGGATAAATGCAGGGTGCTGCATTTCGCAAAAGCAAATCTTTGCTGGACTTATACACTTAATGGTAAGGTCTGACGAAGTGTTGCTGAACATAGGGAAATTGGAGTGCAGGTTCATAGCTCCTTGAAAGCAGAGTCGCAGGTAGGTAGGATAGTGAAGGAGGTGTTTGGTATGCTTTCTTTTTTTGGTCTGAGTATTGTGTACAGATGTTGGGAGGTCATGTTGTGGCATGCCCATTAAAGGTAGGTTGTGGAAGCTCTGGCTTTTCTGATCGGAGTGAAGAAAGAAGAATGGTGACATGATAGAGGTGTACAAGGTAAAGAGAGGCTGAAAATGTGTTGCTGGAAAAGCGCAGCAGGTCAGGCAGCATCCAAGGAGCAGGAGAATCGACGTTTCGGGCATGAGCCCTTCTTCAGGAATCTTCAGGAAAGAGAGGCATCAATTGCGTGGATAACCAGAGACAACTTCCCATGGCAAAATGGCTAGCACAAGGGGACATTTTTTTAAGGTAATTGGCGGAAGATTTAGCTCAGATATCAGAGGTAAGTTATTTACACAGAGTATGGTGGGTGCGTGGAATGGACTGCCAGCCGTGGTAGTAGATTCAGACACATTACGGACATCTAAGCAACTCTTGCATAGGCACAGCGATTTTAGCAAAATGTAGGGTTTGTAGGTTTGTTTAGTCTTCAGAGTAGGATAAAGGGTCAGCACAATATCGCGCGCTGAAGGACTTGTACTGGACTGTCCTATTCTATGTTCTAAATAGCGAGGGTTATGATGGCAGGAAGCGGTTTCGTGAAGCTGTAGAGGATGGGTCTGAATGAAGAGACACAAAGAGGAGGCGTTGCTGAGGTTGTATGAGGTAACAGAGACAGAGGGTTGTGGAGACTGGAGGTGGTTTCACAGGGAGGGAGGAGCACAGAGCCACAGCAGGTTACAAAAATGTGGAGAGCTGTCGGGCCTACAGGGGTTTCATGGAGCTGGGGAGGT
>NW_025141172.1:0-1244 GCF_004010195.1 Chiloscyllium plagiosum | reverse complement strand
CATTATTCCTTCCTGCCCTGACTGTTTGATTCATTCCCTTTCCCAACGGTACGAATCTCGGTTTAATCTCTTTCCTCACTATTTCCCTGGGACCTATCCCTCATCTTACTCATTCAGCAACTTTCCTGGCTTTCTTTCTGCAAGCAGCCTTGACAGTTTATTTTCATATCTTGATCCAGCACCTTTGTAGGCAGCTTGTTCTAGGTCATTGTCCCCTAAATGAAGTTTTCCTCCATACACACTTAAGGCTATCTGGCTGCATGAGGGTTTTCAGGTTTCTGTGACCTGGATAATGTGATCAGCAGGCACCTGGCAATCTACAGGAATTGCCATCAATGTATCTTTACTTAACTGTACTGACCGTGATCACTTATTTTGTGAGTTTATTTTTGCAGGAAGACATGCGGAAAGAAATTTGAAAGCATTGATACATCAACTTCTGGCAGAGCTCATTGATTCATTGGGACTTGAATATCAGCAGCCATTCAAGTTGAGAGGAAATGTTTGCTTTGGTCTGCTTGAGAGGTTTTGGACACTAGTGTGGCAAGAAGAATACTAAGTGAGGGAGTGAGGGAGATTCAGTGTGCTGACTGTGAAAAAGTGCTTCAAACCATTTCCTCAGCTTGGGGGAATCAAAATCACACCCCTCACGGTGGGGACAGACTGTGTACCCGTTCTGTTTGTAATTTCAAACCCAGAGTGACACAAGGAACACTTTCACAGACGCGTTCACACCGGGGAGAAGCCATTCATCTGCTCAGTGTGTGGGAAGGGATTCACAAATTCTTCCAACCTGCGGGCGCACCAGTGGGTCCACACGGGAGAGAAGCCGTTCACGTGCTTGGTGTGCAGGAAGGGGTTCACGCATTCATCTGCACTGCTGACCCACCAGCGGGTCCACACTGGGGAGAGGCCGTTCGGTTGCTCAGAGTGCGGGAAGGCTTTCCGTCGTGTGAGCAACTTGAGGAAGCATGAGCGGCTCCACACGGGGGAGAGGCCGTTCACCTGCCCAGAGTGTGGGAAGGGATTCATTGATTCTTCCAGCCTGCTGAACCACCAGCGGATCCACACAGGGGAAAGACCATTCACCTGCTCTGTGTGTGGGAAAGGATTCAATCATTTGAGCAATTTGCGGCAGCATAAGCGGGTCCACACAGGGGAGAGGCCATTCACCTGCCCCGAGTGTGGGAAGGGATTTACCAATTCTTCCAACCTGCTGACCCACCAGCGGATCCACACTGGGG
>NW_025141171.1:0-1244 GCF_004010195.1 Chiloscyllium plagiosum | reverse complement strand
GTGGTTAGCACTGCTGCCTCACAGCACCAGGCATTCGGGTTTTTGATTCCAGCCTCGGGCGACTGTCTATGTGGAGTTTGCACATTCTCCCCATATCTGCATGGGTTTCCTCCGGGTGCTCCGGTTTCCTCCCACAGTCCAAAGATGTGCAGGTCAGGTGAGTTGGCCAAGTTGGATTGCCCATTGTGTTCAGGGATGTGCAGATTAGATGCATTAGTTTGGGGGCAATGTAGGAGAATGGGTCTGAGTGGGATGCTCTTCAGAACATCGGTTGGATTGTTGGGCCAAATGGCCTGTTTCCACACTCTAGGGAATCTATGAAAGGATATCCTGGCTGTCAACAAAACCTCAATAGCTATCTCATTTTGCATCAGTTTCATATTTTACTTTTACATGCTTGCCCCCACCCCCCTCTTCTCCATTGGATTCTGGTTTATTACCAGGTTATTATTCTAATACCTTACTCAATGTTCTTATTCTTCATTGGCTGTGATACATTTTATACCATGGATTCTGGTTTCAAATGCAAAGCCAAAATGTTGTGGATGCTAAATCAGAAAGCACTGAAAATGCTAAGCAGTTCAAGGAGGATCTGTGAAGAGAGGAAAGAGTTAACAATGCATCTTGATGACCTTCTACCAGAATTGGAAAAGGTTAGCGACATACCTGGAAGCACAAAGTCATGCAAAGGGTACTGAAGGAATGAACATAAATGAGGTTCTAGGCAAGATTGAAAGCTAGAAGAGATTAAACAACAAAATAAATAGGGGTCCAAGGGAAAAGGAGATGGTGGTGGTACAAGCAAAATGGCTGTCAGGAGGAGATGTAAACGGGAACAGCAGAATCATTACTAACAATTGTCCAAAATATTATAAAATGGAAAGCAAAATAGTTGCAGACATTTCTAAATTCTGTTGAGTCCAGAAGGCTGTCAAATGCAGATCCAAAAGTTGAGGTGCTGTTCCTAAAGCTTGCTTATGTTCACCCTCATTGTTGTGGCCAAGGATCGAGAAGTCAGAATGTGGGAGTGAAGCAAAGAATTAAAATGACGTGGCATCATGAATCTTGGAGTCACATTTGCAAATGAAGTGGACCAGCTCTGCAAACTGGACACTCAATCCCTGTTTGGCATCTCTCTATGAAATAGGACACTGCATCGTGAGCAGGGAGTACTGTAGACTATATTTGAAAGAAGTACATGCAATGTGTTGTTTAACCTGGAAAGGTATTCAGGGCCATAAGTG
>NW_025141170.1:0-1244 GCF_004010195.1 Chiloscyllium plagiosum | reverse complement strand
TGTTGTGTAGTAATTTGTGATTGTTCCTGTCCAGTTGTGTGTAGTTATTTGTGATGATTCCTGTTCTGTTGTGTCTAGTTACTTGTGATGATTTCAATCCTGTTGTGTGTAGTTATTTCTGTTGATTCCTATCCTGTTGTGTGTAGTTATTTGTGATGATTCCTGTCCTGTTGTGTGTAGTTATTTGTGTTGATCCCTATCCTGTTGTCTGTAATTACCTGTGAATATTCCTATCCTGTTGTGTGTAGTTACCTGTCATGATTCCTGTCCTGCTGTGTAGTTATTTGCGATGATTCCTGTCCTGTCCTGTGTAGTTATTTGCGATGATTCCTGTCCTGTCGTGTGTAGTTATTTGTGTTGATTCCTGTCCTGTTGTGTGTAGTTACTTGTGATGATTCCTGTCTGGTCCTGTTGTGTGTAGTTATTTGTGTTGATTCCTGTCCTGTCGTGTGTAGTTATTTGTGCTAATTCCTGTCCTGTTGTGTGTAGTTATTTGTGATGATTCCTGTCCTGTTGTGTGTAGTTACTTGTGATGATTCCTGTCCTGTGTAGTTATTTGTGTTGATTCCTGTCCTGTTGTGTGTAGTTACTTATGATGATTCCTGTCCTGTAGTGAATAGTTATTTGTGTTGATTCCTGTCCTGTTGTGTGTAGTTATTTGTGTTGATTCCTGTCCTGTTGTGTGTAGTTATTTGTGTTGATTCCGGTCCTGTTGTGTGTAGTTACTTGTGTTGATCCCTGTCCTGTTGTGTGTCGTTATTTGTGTTGATTCCTGTCCTGTCATGTGTAGTTATTTGTGTTGATTCCTATCCTGTTGTGTGTAGTTTCTTGTGCTTATTCCAGTCCTGTTGTGTGTAATTATTTGTGTTGATTGCTGTCGTGTTGTGTGTAGTTACATGTGCCGATTCCTGTCGTGTTGTGTGTAGTTACATGTGCTGATTCCTGTCGTGTTGTGTGTAGTTATTTGTGATGATTCCTGTCCTGTTGTGTGTAGTTATTTGTGATGATTCCTGTCCTGTTGCGTGTAGTTACTTGTGATGATTCCATTCCTGTTGTGTGTAGTTATTTGTGTTGATTCCTGTCCTGTTGTGTGTAGTTATTTGTGTTGATTCCTGTCCTGTCGTGTGTAGTTATTTGTGCTAATTCCTGTCCTGTTGTGTGTAGTTATTTGTGATGATTCCTGTTCTTTTGTGTGTAGTTACTTGTGGGCTTGAATGGGCGGCACGGTGGCACAGTGGTTAGCA
>NW_025141169.1:0-1244 GCF_004010195.1 Chiloscyllium plagiosum | reverse complement strand
AACTGTCGGCTATGTTTGGTACCTGCTCATTTCACAGGGGGTAACAGTCCTGATGGTGTTTACCCTCCAGCCAGTCAAATTGTTCTCGGTTTAACCTGCCGGGAGCAAAAACCACAACAGCCTCTTTTTGGTCACCAGCATCTCCACTTTAATCTTTGAGCAGTAGTCCAGCCTCACCTCCATTTCCCAGTTGGATGGGAATGCCAACATCTGATTCCATTCTCACTGTGAGAGTGTGTTGGTTAGCGGACAGCTGTTTTGAAATGCTCAGTGATGTCAACAGCATGGGTTCAATCTCTGTCACTGACTGAGGTTCAACCCCTGTCACAGACTGAGGTTCAACCCCTGTCACAGACTGAGATTCAATCCCTGTCACTGACTGAGATACAATCCCTGTCACTGACTGAGATTCAATCCCTGTCACTGACTGAGATTCAATCCCAGTCTCTGACTGAGGTTCAGACACTGTCACTGATTGAGATCCAATCCCTGTCACTGACTGAGGTTTAATCCCTGTCACTGACTGACGTTTAATCCCTGTCACTGACTGAGATTCAATTCCTGTCACTGACTGAGATTCAATCCCTTTCATTGACGGAGATTCATTCCCTGTCACTTCATGAGGCTCAATCCATGTCATTGACAGGGAATCAATCTCTGCCACTGATTGAGATTCAATCCCTGTCACTGACTGAGATTCAATCCCTGTCACGGACTGAGGTTCAATCCCTGTCACGGACTGAGGATCAATACCTGTCACTGACTGAGAGCCAATCCCTGTCACTGATTGAGATCCAATCCCTGTCATTGACTGAGGATCAATCCCTGTCACCATTGCGATTCAACCCCAATCTCTGACTGAGCTTCAATACCTGTCACTGACTCAGATTCAATCCTGTCACTGATTGAGGTTCAATCCCTGTCACTGACTGAGGTTCAATCCCTGTCACTGATTGAGATCCAATCCCTGTCACTGACTGAGGTTCAATCCATGTCACTGACTGAGATTCTTTCCCTGTCACTGAGTGAGATTCTTTCCCTGTCACTGACTGAGATTCAATCCCTGTCACTGATTGAGGGTCAATCCCTGTCACTGATTGAGGGTCAATCCCTGTCACTGACTGAGGTTCAATCCCTGCCACTGACTGAGGTTTAGTCCCTGTCACTGTCTGAGATTCAATCCCTGTCACTAACTGAGATTCAATTCCTGTCACCCCCACTCAAATACTAATCACTTACCTTCC
>NW_025141168.1:0-1244 GCF_004010195.1 Chiloscyllium plagiosum | reverse complement strand
CCCTGTTTTTCATTCATTGCTCATGTTATTCTGGGATCTCATCCTTCATTAAATCCTGATTGAAATACACAGTCACGAACGTCCTCTCGACTGCTTGAATTTCATTCAATCTGTTTCGTTTGAACAGACATTTCAAGGCAGCTGCACATCAGAAAAGAACAGGAAGTAAGAATGGCTGACCATGCACTGTTCTTGTCACCGGACCAGCATGTGTGGATATGTCAGTTAGTCTGATCTTCGAATAGGATAAAAGATCGGCAGGACGTCAAGGACGTCAAGAGTCTGCAATGTGCTGTGCTGTGCTGTGTTTTATATTTCACCCAGCCTGTGTATTCTTATCAATTGTTGAATGTGCGAGGGGGTGATGTGTGTGAGATCAGGAAGCTGGGGAGAGGCGTTAGCCCAAAACTTCCAGTTATGTTGTTCATTGTTCCATTCACCTGAATGCCATTACACTATGTGTGGTGTCCTACACCAGGAAGGCTCCGCCAAGTTCAGTTTTTTACGTGATTCTTGACTTGTCATTTGCTGCTGTTTTCTTCAGATGAAATCTGTTGGGTGACCCATCTATTAATCAGATGTTTGCTAAGTTGCGTGAATTGGGCAAAAATAAGACGTCAACTATGATTATTCGACTGTACTATAATCTCTGAAAAGAATTAGGTTGATTCTATATTCATGGATCTAAAATATAAACTCCTGTCAAGATTTTCTGCTACAGAAATAAAGAATATACATTTTATTTTCTATCGAACAACCAACATGGATCTAACTTTTTTGGCGATCAGAATTACATACACAATGTCAGGATTCAAAACAATGCATTGTCACTCCAACATTTTGAAAGCGGTTGGCTTCTGAATGATTAAGTGTTCAGGGTGCGCAAACGATTGAACAATCAAATAGAATTAGCTTTCTTATACATTTATACCCAATCAATCAGTTTAATTTCTCACTGAAATGTACAAGCTTCAGCTATTGAGAATCGACGTTTCGGGTATGATGCTGCCTGACCTGATGTGCTTTTCCAGCAACACATTTTCAGCTCTGATCTCCTGCATCTGCAGACCTCACTTTCTCCTCAAAGCTTCAGTTGTTTGCCAGCGAATTAGAAATGGTTATAATTCAACATGCACTGTGAATATGAAACTAAATAAATGATTTGTGTTATCAAATGTCAGTGAACAATAATTTGAAAATGTGTAATTTAAGAAAGAAAAGTTATTTAATTTGAAATGCAGACA
>NW_025141167.1:0-1244 GCF_004010195.1 Chiloscyllium plagiosum | reverse complement strand
AGGAGTGTTTGATGGGACAGTGTAGAGGGAGCTTTACTCTGTATCTCACCCCGTGCTGTCCCTTTCCTGGGAGTGTTTGATGGGGGATAGTGTAGAGTAAGCTTTACTCTGTATCTAACCCTGTGCTGTCCCTGTCCTGGGAGTGTTTGACCGGGACAGTGTAGAGAGAGCTTTACTCTGTATCTAACTCCGTGCTGTCGCTGTCCAGGGAGTGTTTGATGGGGGACAGTGTAGAGGACGCTTTAATCTGTATCTAACCCCGTGCTGTCCCTGTCCTGGGAGTGTTTGATGGGGGACAGTGTAGAGGTAGCTTTACTCTGTATCTAACCCTGTGCTGTCCCTGTCCTGGGAGTGTTTGACCGGGACAGTGTAGAGAGAGCTTTACTCTGTATCTAACTCCGTGCTGTCCCTGTCCTGGGGGTGTTTGATAGGGGACAGTGTAGAGGACGCTTTACTCTGTATCTAACCCCGTGCTGTCCCTGTCCTAGGAGTGTTTGACCGGGACAGTGTAGAGAGAGCTTTACTCTGTGTCTAACCCCGTGCTGTCCCGGCCCTGGGATGTGTTTGATGGGGAAAGTGTAGAGAGAGCTTTACTCAGTATCGAACCCTGTGCTGTCCCTGTGTTGGGATGTGTTTGATGGGGAAAGTGTAGAGAGAGCCTTACACAGTATCTGACCCTGTGCTGTCCCTGTCCTGGGAGTGTTTGATGGGGGACAGCGGAGAGGGAGCTTTACTCTGTATCTAACCCCACACTGTTCCAGTCCTGCGAATGTTTGATGGGGGATAGTTTAGAGGGAGCTTTACTCAGTATCTAATTCCGTGCTGTGCCTGTCCTGGGAGAGTTTGATTATAGGGTGGGACAGGGTAGCGGGACCTTTAATCTGTTTGTAACCCTGTGCTGTCCCTGCCCTGGGAGCGTTTGATGGGGGACAGTGTAGAGGAAGATTTACTCTGTAACTAACCCCGTGCTGTCCCTGTCCTGGGAGTGTTTGATGGGGGGACAGTGTAGAGGAAGATTTACTCTGTATATAACCCTGTGCTGTCCCTGTCCGGGGAGTGTTTGGTGGGGAACAGTGTAGAGAGAGCTTTATTCTGTATCTGACTCCATGCTATCCCAGTCCTGGGAGTATTTGATGGGGGACAGTGTAGAGGAAGCTTTACTCTGTATCGAACTCCAAGCTGTCCCTTCCCTGGGAGAGTTTGATGGGGAGTACGTAGAGAGAGCTTTACTCTGTATCTAACCT
>NW_025141166.1:0-1244 GCF_004010195.1 Chiloscyllium plagiosum | reverse complement strand
AATGTGCCCAGTTTTCTTTCCCCAGGGTTGGGCAATCACAAACTAGAGAGTATCAGTTTAAGGTCAGAGGAGAAAAAATAAAAGGGAATCTGAGGAACAACCTTTTTACACACAGGGGCTGGTACGCATATGGAATGATCTGCCACAGGAAGTGATTGAGATGGATACATTAACAACCTTTAAAAGGCATTTGGACAAATACACGGATAGGAAAGAATTAGAAGGATACGGGGCAATGGCAGGAAAATGGGGTTAGTGTGGATGGAAATTTTGGTCGGCATGGACAGTTTGAGCTGAAGGGCCTGTCTCCATGCTGTGGAACTCTATGACTCTAACAGCCATTGCTTGTCTCCCACTGAATGTTATATTGCACTTTCCCAATTCACTGGAACTATCTTGACCATTTAGCCTCCAGACTTCCATGATGTTAAACTAGAAAGTTCAAGCATTCTATATTGTAAGCAGACGGCGTATAAAATGCACCTTATTAATGTTATTATTCCTTAAAAGCTGCTTCAGTACAAGATTATTGATTCGTCATTCTGACCACACAATACCAAATCCAAAATAACCTTCTCTCTAATTTGCTTCACAACATACTCTTCAACCCATCTCATATATACTTCCGGAATTTATTTTTCACAACATGTGCAGTCACTTAGTTAATGCAGTTTAGATGCAACTTGAGACAATCCAATAAGATTGCAGTATCCACAATACTTGCCTATCTAATTTCCGAAGCATATGTTGCTAAGATTTTCTGCTAGCTTTTGGTTTTGATATATAACATACCAATATTTGCGACTCCTTGCTATCTGTAAGCTCTACCTAACTTGATTCTGTGGAAGCTGAGGGAAAGGTCCATGTCGTTATTAGTGACAGATTTGGAAAAGACATTCGGGGAGCCTCACCTCGACGCTGAGATTATCTGAAGAAATATCCTGCAATACAGGATAAACATTGATATCCTCCCAGCTCTGTCAGGATAAGAGTTACCGTATACTCTCTGCTCGTCCACACTCACTGTATATCTGTTATAGCACCTACCCCCGAACAAGGTTCACGCTCTATTTCCAGATACGGCTCAGGCACAACCACTCTCACTACTGAATTCAGTAACTTTCTTCCTCACTTTCTCTGTCACCTACGCAATATCCCCCACACTAATAATGCTATTTGGATTCAAAACTGTCGACTGACTCATTCCAGACACCTCACAATTGGGCTTATGCCCGAAACGTCGA
>NW_025141165.1:0-1244 GCF_004010195.1 Chiloscyllium plagiosum | reverse complement strand
GAATAGCAATACCTGTGTGTATTATACAGTATAACAGTCCCTGTGTATATTATACAGAATAGCAGTTCCTATGTGTATTATAGAGAATAGCAGTCCCTGTGTGTATTATAGAGAATCGCAGTCCCTGTGCATATTACAGAGACTAGCAGTCCCTGTCCATATTACAGAGACTAGCAGTCCCTGTGTGTATTAGAAAGAATACCAGTCCCTGTGTATATTATAGAGAATAGCATTCCCTGTGTATATTATAGAGAATAGCAGTCCCTGTGTATATTATAGAGAATAGCATTCCCTGTGTATATTACAGAGAATAGCAGTCCCTCTGTATATTATAGAGAATAGCATTCCCTGTGAATATTATAGAGAATAGCAGTCCCTGTGTGTATTACACAGAATAGCAGTCCCTGTGTATCTTATAGAGAATAGCAGTCCCTGTGTCTATTACAGACAATAGCAGTCCCTGTGTGTTTTATCGGGAATAGCAGTCCCTGTGTATATTACAGAGAATAGCAGTCCCTGTGTCTATTACAGACAAGAGCAGTCCCTGTGTGTTTTATCGGGAATAGCAGTCCCTGTGTATATTACAGAGAATAGCATTCCCTGTGTATATTATAGACAATAGCAGTCCCTGTGTATATTACAGACAATAGCAGTCCCTGTGTGTATTACAGAGAATAGCAGTCCCTGTTTATATTACAGAGAATAGCAGTCGCTGTATATATTACAGACAATAGCAGTCCCTATATATATTATAAAGAATAGCAGTCCCTGTGTATATTATAGAGAATAGCAGTCCCTGTGTGTATTATAGACAATTGCAGTCCCTGTATATATTACAGACAATCGCAGTCCCTGTGTGTATTATAGAGAATAGCACTCACTATGTATATTATAGAGAATAGCATTCCCTGTGTATATTACAGAGAATAGCAGTCCCTGTGTATATTACAGAGAATAGCGGCCCCTGTGTGTATTACAGACAATAGCAGTCCCTGTGTATATTATAGAGAATAGCATTCCCTGTGTGTATTATAGAGAATAGCAGTCCCTGTGTAGATTATAGGGAATAGCAGCCCATGTGTATATTATACAGAATGCCAGCCCCTCTGCGTAATATCGAGGACACCAGTCCCTGTGCGTTGTATCGAGACGAGAAGTCCCTGTGCATATTCCAGAGACGAGAAGTCCCTGTGCATATTCCAGAGACGAGAAGTCCCTGTGCATATTCCAGAGACTAGCAGTCC
>NW_025141164.1:0-1244 GCF_004010195.1 Chiloscyllium plagiosum | reverse complement strand
CAGTGGATATTATCTATCTAGACTTCCAAAAGGCATTTAATAAGGTGCCTCACGGGAGGCTGCTGAGTAAGGTGAGGGCCCATGGTGTTCGAGGTGAGCTACTGGCATGGATTGAGGATTGGCTGTCTGACAGAAGGCAGAGAGTTGGGATAAAAGGTTCTTTTTTGAAATGGCAGTGGTGACAATTGGTGTTGGAGCCACAGCTGCTCACTTTATACATTAATGATCTGGATGAAGGGACTTGGGGCATTCTGGTGAAGTTTGCCGATGAAATGAAGTTAGGCAGACAGGCAGGTAGTATTGAGGAGGTGGGAAGGCTGCAGAAAGATTTAGACAATTTAGGACAGTGGTTCAGGAAATGGCTGATGAAATTTAATGTGAGCAAATGCGAGGTCTTGCACTTTGAAAATAAAATGCAGACATGGACTATTTTTTAAATGGCGAGAAAATTCATAAAGCCAAAATATAAAGGGATCTGGGAGTGCTGGTCCAGGGTTCTCTAAAGGTTAACTTGCAGGTTGAGTCTGTGATTAAGAAAGCAAATGTAATGTTGTAATTTATCTCAAGAGGGTTGGAATATAAAAGCAGCGATGTGCTTCTGAGACTTTATATAGCTCTAGTTATTACCCATTTGGAATACTGTGTCCAATTTTGGGCCCCACACCTCAGGAAGGACATACCGGCACTGGAGCGTGTCCAGCAGAGATTCACACGGATGATCCCTGGAATGGTAGGCCTGGAATGGTGGGTGGCACGGTGGCACAGTGGTTAGCACTGCTGCCTCACAGAGCCAGAGACCCGGGTTCAATTCCCGCCTCAGGCGACTGACTGTGTGGAGTTTGCAAGTTCTCCCCGTGTCTGCGTGGGTTTCCTCCGGGTGCTCCGGTTTCCTCCCACAGTCCAAAGATGTGCAGAGTCAGGTGAACTGGCCATACTAAATTGCCCGTAGTGTTAGGTAAGGGGTAAATGTAGGGGTATGGGTGGGTTTCGCTTCGGCGGGTCGGTGTGGACTTGTTGGGCCGAAGGGCCTGTTTCCACACTGTAATCTAATCTAATCTAAAAAAAATATGATGAACGGTTGAGGATCCTGGGTTTGTATTCATTAGAGTTTAGAAGGTTGAGGGAAGATCTAATCGAAACTTACAAGATAATGCATGGCTTAGAAAGGGTGAACGTTGGGAAGTTGTTTTCGTTAGGCGGGGAGACCAGGCGTGGGCACAGCCTTAGAATTAGTGGGGGTCAAT
>NW_025141163.1:0-1244 GCF_004010195.1 Chiloscyllium plagiosum | reverse complement strand
AGCCATAATGCATGTGTCTACTAGATTTCCAGAGGCAATTCCATTACGGAATATCAAGGCAAAAAGGGTAGAAGTAGCTTTCTCCACATGGTATGGGTTACCCAGAGAGACTCAGTCAGACCAAAGATCACATTTTACTGCTAGGCTGTTTAAGGAGGTTATGGATAGTTTAGATATACAGCACTTTAAATCCAGTCTGTATCATCCTGAATCCAGAGAGCTTTAGAAACGTGGCATCAGACCTTGAAGACCATGTTGAGAGCATATTGTCAGGATTACCTGAACGATTGGGATAAAGTTATCCCAATCATATTGTTTGCCATGAGAGATGCCCCAAACAAACCTACTCAGTTTACTCCCTTTGAGTTACTATTTGGTCATGAAGTGTGAGGTACTTTGGAATTAATTAAAGAAAAATTGACAGACCAAAGTCGGCGATCTCACACTTAGATTACGTAATGGAGGTGAGGGAGAGACTGAATCAAGTAGGTGAGTTAGCTAACCAGCACCTAATAAGGGCACATTATTGAATGAAGCAGGTGGCAGATAAAAGCTCTGAGACTCTGATGTTTTCCCGAGGGGATAACATGTTAGTACTGTTACCAGTGATAGGAGATCCCTTCGAAGCCAAGTTAGTGTTCCCTATCAAATTGAGAAAAACTTGAGTCAGTTAAAGATGCCAGATAGGTATTTAGTAAGTATTCTAGATAGGAAAAAAAGGTATTGAGTAACTCATGTGAATATGTTGAAACCATATTAAACTGGAGAGAAAGAACAAGAGAAACAGGTGTTAGTTACTGCCCTGCAGAGTGAGGAATCACATCCAGATGATATAGATTTTGAAGTGACTCCAAATAGATTAAAAAATGAAGAGGTCCTTGAGGAATGGGATAGATTAGTAAGCTATCTGTCTCAGGAGCATAGAACAGAGTTGAAAGATTTGTTATTACAATATAAGGATATATGTAAGAATCAGATGGGGAGGACTAATGCTATTGCACATGAAGTAGATGTAGAGAATACTGCTCCGATAAAACAACACCCCTATTGGCTCAATCCTCTCAAAGCCAGGCAGGTCCAAATGGAGGTGGAGGCCATGCTCAAGGAGGATATCATCGAACCAAGCCAAAATGAATGGAATTTGCCGATTGTCTTAGTTCCCAAATCAGACAGGACTCAATGATTCTGCGTGGATTATCGGAAGGTCAACGCCATTACAAATTTGGACTCATATCCAATTCCTA
>NW_025141162.1:0-1244 GCF_004010195.1 Chiloscyllium plagiosum | reverse complement strand
TTATGCCAGGAGTTGCTGGGTTTGTGAACGGTATATTAACAAAGGTTACGAGAGTGAAGGGTAATATCTTCTAAATGTATGTAAATGGGAAAGAAAACAGAAAACAAATGCAGCTTCCCTACAGTCTAACATCAGAGAATGAAAAATAGTGATCAGGGCAATGGCAGGACTGTGTAGCAACTGCTTCAGTTACGTTTTCATAGAAGGAAACAAAACAGAACAATCTTCCCAGCAGCATCAGGAAACCCCGGTCTGCTGAGAAAAAATGAACAGAATGAAATTAGTAATGAAACGATGTTGTAGAAATCATTGGGACTGAAAGTAATGGGCACAGATAGTATCAACATAGATGTATGAAATGGGAATCAGATTTGAGAAACTGACTGCTGTACACGTAGTGGCGAAATAAGGGATATAATGCATTTGTGTTTAGAGTAAGATTATTGACAAAGTCTCAAGTTGCAAAATCAACCTGTGAAATTGGGGCCAATATCGATATGGTTTTAGAATGGAAGAACTGGCAGTAAACATTGAGTAGGAATTAAACATTGTTTGTTCAACTTGACGGCTTATGGAGCATCATAGGAATTGATGCTTTGGACACTACAATTAGCAATTCCTATTTAAAAAGTGATGTAAAGAAGCTTACAAGGTGATTGAGACAACTGGAGTGAATGGGCAAAAACGTGTCAGATGAAGGGTAACACGGACAGATGTGACATCGTGCACCAAGTGCGAGGAAAGGAGACCACTTGAAAAAGGATTCATGGAGAAATGTTGATCGACAAAAGGGAATGCTGGTGCTTTTTGTTGCTTTCTTCTGCGAAGACATCCAAGGTCCCTGCAGGGCAACGAATTCTGAAGCCAGAAGTCTACAGTTGGAATCGCGTTTGCACGCTGACCAGTGTACATAGACCCAAGAATTGGGTTGAGCTAACATTGAAAGGGATTTGGATCTCCTAGTACATGTTTGAGGTGAGGGATGCCATGGACGTCCCTGCTGATTACACTTGCAGGAAGTGCACCCAACTCCAGCTCCTCCAAGACCGTGTTAGGGAACTGGAGCTGGAGTTGGATGAACTTAGGATCATTCGGGAGGCAGAGGGGGTCATAGATCGAGCTTTAGGGAAGTAGTAACTCCAAAGATGGCAGATAGATGGGTGACAGTGAGGGGGACTGGGAGGAAGCAGCCAGTGCAGAGACCCCCTGCAGCCGTTCCCCTCAAGAACAAGTATACCGTTTTG
>NW_025141161.1:0-1244 GCF_004010195.1 Chiloscyllium plagiosum | reverse complement strand
CCTACCTTGTCCCTGCCTGCCCTGACTGTGTGATTCACTTCTGTTCTCAGCTATACCCGTCTCAGATCGATCTCTTTCCTCACTATCTCCCTGTGTCCCACCCACCCCACCTTACTAGTTTAAAACCTCCCAAGCAGTTCTAGCAAATTTCCCTGCCAGTATATTAGTCCCCTTCTAATTTAGGTGCAATCCGTCCTTCTTGTACAGGTCACCTCTACCCCAAAAGAGATTCCAATGATCTAAAAATGTGAATCCTTCTCCCATACACCAGCTCCTCAGCCACGCTATCCTCCTATTCCTGCCCTCACTAGCTCGTAGCACTGGGAGTAATCCAGATATTACTACCCTTGAGTACCTCCTTTTTAAAATTCTACATAACTCCCTGTAATCCCCCTTCAGAGTCTTAACCTTTTTCCTTCCAATGTCGTTGGTTCCAATGTGGAGCTGAGCTTTTTTTTTGCCTGAAAGCCCATATAACTCTAACTACATCGATGGGGCTCAACCCTGTTTAATAGCAGCCTCAAGCAAAATGATAACTATCCAGAATGGGATTGCTAAATCTGACATTTTTAGGGCCTGAACAATTCAGACTAACTTTGATATTCTGTTTCAATCACTAACTTTGATATTCAGAACACCGTTTAAACAATCCGTTGAAAATAAGTTTGTTCTCCTCTCAGTCTTAATCGCTTACATTTATTCTTAACTTTGTGTTATTTGATCTAGGTTGCTCAACAATCCCACTTTATTTCTTCATGCCTCTACCAAAGTATCCTATAATGGTTTTTTAATTATTTGAGCAACAGGACAGCCCCAATTATCTCAAAGTGCTGCTGGACAGTAAGTTATTTTCAGAGGTAGAAATGTTTGTAAAACCACACTGGAAGCTCTTTCCAAATCTTTCTCCCTTGTGGTATCTCATTTCACATCAGAGCAATAAATGTTGATAAACAGACAATTCACGTTCATGTTGTGGAATAACGAGTTATATACAGCATTTTTAATGAGAATAGGGACAAAGAGATTTCTTGTGTGCATCTGAATAGTAGACGTTTTCCAGCAAAGATGGCTAATGGAGGAAACCACCAAATGCCTATTAAAAAAGAATGGCTATAATCCTGTATGAAATTACAGCTACATGTTAATGGACTCACCACTTACATAACACTTACATAATCAGTTTGATTGAAGCTACCTTGTTTAACAATTGGATTTGAATCCTCCCACTTCCTCCAGACCAAAGG
>NW_025141160.1:0-1244 GCF_004010195.1 Chiloscyllium plagiosum | reverse complement strand
TTCCTCTGGCAGCTCATTCCATACACAAACCACGCTCTGCCTGAAAAGGTTGCCCCTTAGGGATCTTTTATATCTTTCCCCTCTCACCCTAAACATATGCCCTCTAGTAGCATTGCTGCCTCACAGCGCCAGAGACCCGAGTTCGATTCCCACCTCAGGCAACTGTCTGTATGGAGTTTGCACATTCTCCCCGTGTCTGCGTGGGTTTCCTCCACGTGCTCTGATTTCCTCCCACAGTCCAAAAATGTGCAGGTTAGGTGAATTGGCCATGCTAAATTGGCGTAGTGTTAGGTGAAGGGGTAAATGTAGGGGAATGGGTCTGGGTGGGTTGCTCTTCAGAGGGTCGGTGTGGACTTGTTGGGCCAAAGGGCCTGTTTGCACATTGTAAGTAATCGAATCGAATCTAATCTAATCTCGTTCTGCCCTCCCCGACCTCAGGGAAAAGACTTCGTCTATTTATCCGATCCATGCCCCTCATGATTTTGTAAACCTCTATAAGGTCACCCCTCAGCCTCCGATGTTCCAGGGAAAACAGCCCCAGCTTGTTCAGCCTTTTCCCATACCACAAATCCTCGAACCCTGGCAACATCCTTGTAAATCTTTTCTGAACACTTTCAATTTTCACAAAATCTTTCCGATAGGAAGGAGACCACAAGGAATTAAGGGCTACGGGGAGAATGCGTGTAAGAGGAGTTGAAATGCCCATCAGCCATGATTGAATGGCGGAGTGGACTCGATGGGCCGAATGGCCTTACTTCCGCTCCTATGTCTTATGGTCTTATAGAATTGTATGTAATATTCCAACAGTGGCCTAATCAATATCCTATACAGCCGCAACATGGCGTCCCAACTCCTGTACTCAATACTTTGACGAATAAAAGAAAGCATACCAAATGCCTTCTTCACTATCTTATCTACCTGTGACTCCACTTTCAAGGAGCTATGAACCTGCACTCCAAGGTCTCTTTGTTCAACAACACTCTCTAGGACCTTATCATTAAGTGTACGAGTCCTACTCAGATTTGCTTTCCCAAAATGCAGCATCTCGCATTTATCTGAATTAAACTCCATCTGCCACTTCTCGGCCCATTGGCCCATCTGATCAAGATCCTGTTGTAATCTGAGGTAACCCTCTTCACTGTCCACTACACCTCCAATTTTGGTGTCATCTGCAAACTTACCAACTATATCTCGTATGCTCGCATCCAAAGCATTTATGTAAATGACAAAAAGTAGAGGGCCCA
>NW_025141159.1:0-1244 GCF_004010195.1 Chiloscyllium plagiosum | reverse complement strand
TATGGAGCCCCGAGAAGTCTGTCTGGAGTGGAGAAAATACTTCCAGTATTTGGGGAATTCTGAAAGCAAGGGCACAGCTTCAGTACAATGGGACAACCCTTTAAATTTGAGACGAGGAAGAACATATTCGAACATGAAGTGGTGAATTTATGGAATGCATTGTGTCAGAGGACAATGGTGGAAACTTGCTGAGTGTCATTAAAAAAAAGCACGTTGATTCGTAAGGGAACGATGGGGTACGGTACGAGGGCAAAAGAATGGTGTAGATAAACTTATCAGGCATGACTGACAAAGGCGAAGACTCGATTGCCTGAGTTCCTTACATCTGCAGGTAGAAGACAGAGGGTAGTGGTGGAGGGTTGTTTTTCAGACTGGACGCCTGTGACCAGTGGAGTGCCACAAGGATTGGAGCTGTGTTCACTTCTTTTCATCATTTTCATAAATGATTTGGATGTGAGCATAAGAGGTACAGTTAGTAAGTTTTCCGATGACACAAACATTGGAGATGTAGTGGACAGTAAAAAAATGTCACCTCAGATTAAAACGGGATATTGATAAGACGGGACAATGAACTGCAAAGTTGCAGATGGAGTTTAATTTACATGAAGTTGAGGTGCTGTATTTTGGTAAAGCACATCTTTGCAGGACTTATACACTTAATGGTAAGGTCCTAGTGAATGTTGCTGAACAGAGAGACCTTGCAGTGCAGGTTCATGAGTCCTTGAACATGGAGTCTCAGGTCGGTATGTTAGTGAAGAAGGCATTTGGGGTGCTTTCCCTTATTGGTCAGAGTGTTGAGTACAGGAGTTGGGAGGTCATGTTGGGGTTGTACAGGACATTGTCAAAGCCCCTGTTGGAAAATTACGTGCAAATCTGGTCTCCTTCTTAGCGGCAAGATATTGTTAAACTTGAACCGGTTCAGGAAAGATTGCAAGGATGTTGCAGTGTTTGAGGATTTGAGCTATTGGGAGAGGCTGAACAGAGCGGAGATGTTTTCCCTACAGCATTGGAGGCTGTGGGTTGACCTTACAGAGATGTACAAAATCATGAGGGGCATGGATAGGATAAATGTGCAAAGTCATTTCCTTGCAGTATGCGGGTTCAGAACAAGACGGCATAGGTTTAGGGTGAGAGGGGAAAGATATAAAAGAGACCTAAAGGGTAATTTTTTCACTCAGAGGGTGATGCGTGTATCGAATGTGCTGCCAGAGGACGTCGTAGAGGCTAGTACAATTGCAACATTT
>NW_025141158.1:0-1244 GCF_004010195.1 Chiloscyllium plagiosum | reverse complement strand
CCCTCCTGTCTCGCTTCCACCCGAGCGGAAAGGAGACCACTTGTGCCATTGGTCTCCCAGAGGCACATGCAAAACAATTGATTTAATTCAAACTTTTCACAGTGTACTTTACCCATTGAATCCAGACATTTGTATCCCCATATCATGTTTCTACTACAATGGTCTGCTTTAAGTCCTATACCTCTACAATTTTTATCACCTTTAGGTCAGAGTGAGGGACTTTACTATTCCTTTCTTCTACTCGGGTTCTGTCTTTCACCTGTATTTTCAAACAACATCCCAGGAAATTCTTCTCGTCTGCTTTCATCTCTATCCCACATATTTGGTCTAATTGGACGTAATGGGTTTCTCCCATAAAACTGTTTCATTCCATGAGGTTTTCTTTATTGTTAAATATATTGGGTTATACTTTTAAGCGGGACAGTCAAGAGCTGGCCGGAAGAGTCCTCGGTGTACTGTAACGAATGGATTATTTCTGAGATCTTCCTGCCTCCGCCATTCTTTACATTCTTAATCCCAAAGATATCCCTGACACTTCTCTCTCCGGGACACTTTCATCCCGTTAGTTTTATCCCATGCACACCAACCCCCACCTTTCGGGACCTTTTTCATAGAACCTGAGATGTATCTCTCAGTTACTGTGTTCCCTTTGATTTTTTCTGCATCTCCACAATCCAACAATATGCAGGCATCTGTTTCTACGACTTGTGCATTTGTACTTTGTGGAAACGTTATCACTAAGTAAGACGACCACACCATGGCCTGACAGAATCCAACGACTAGAAAAACTAATATAGTGTACGTAAACATTCTTCCCATTTTAAAGTGGTATTGAAGCACCGAGAGAATTAGCATACAATAGTACAGAAACTATCCCGCGCTCGCATCCCTACTGTATAATCAGTTATTTAAAGTCTTGTCAAATAAAGTTTAAGTGGCTCTTCTGTCGATTCAGTTGTCCAGACTTCTGTCTCCACTGGAGATTCCACTGGCCCTTTGATCCGAGTGTAGTGAGTCTAGCCTTTCTCTGTCGTTCTTATCGATGGTCAAGAGTTCTTGGTATGGTCCCTCCCATTCTGGCTGCAATTTAGTCTCAGTCGATGATTTGATGAGGACTCAATCCCCAGGTTGGATCGGATGGATGGCAAATTGAGGGGGTGGAGTCTGTGCCAGCGAACACTGTTTTCTGAGGAAATATAAGGAGGAGGACGAGCCCAGTATATACTTCTTCAAGAACAGATCTT
>NW_025141157.1:0-1244 GCF_004010195.1 Chiloscyllium plagiosum | reverse complement strand
CTTTCCCACTCTCCCTATTGTCTGCAATATCTCCCCCACTGGCTGTTAACCAGCCCAACACCCAAAACCACTAACCCTGCATGCCCTCTGCACTGCCTACTCACTCAGTCAGGGCACCTTCCTCCCCACACCAACAGCACCAGCTGTGCCACCCACTTTCATCTCCCTTAATACTTGCCTCACTCTCATTCCAGGAGGAGAACAGCCCAAACAGGACAGAAAGACTCAAGGTGGGAGGCAGGCTGCCTTACTATTCGATAGCGCTCCCATGATAAGGAGAGGCTCCTGACTCTGACTGCCCTGAGCAGGTCCTGGACTGGTACTGGAGGCTGCCCCTGACTTACTGCACAGGAAACCCCTGAGAGAAAGCACTCTGCCTTGACTTGACTGGGGCCTGCTGACAACTCTGACAAGCTTCCTGGCTTTGTGTCTGTGCTCAATGGCAAGGTCAGACAGCAGTGTATGAGCCTGGCTGAGGGAGAAAATCAGCAGAAAATGTGAGCCAAAGCAATGGGAGGAGGGATACTTAAGCATCCAGGTCATCTCCGAGTGAGTAAGTGCTCTGAGAGTAAGTGGATAGCCTGGAGATGCAGCCTGGTCCAGTCAATGAGCTGGGTGTGTGGCCCTGAATGTATAGGGTCCTTGCTGCAGCGTTACAATGAGAGTTGTCAGTGCACACCAAGGGGCAGCATTGAAGTGCAGAAGGGTCCTGTAAGTGGACTCGATATATGACATGGGGGTTTTGAGGCTGGTATGTGTTGGAAGCCAATGTCTGTGGAGGTGGGGAGCATGTGACTAATGCCCATGGACTGTGCCCTGAGATGTTGGTGTCTGGTCTCCAACATGAAGGTCTTCAGAGTTAGCGGTGAGCTGCATCCACGACTGGATGAGATTGTGATGTTTGCGTGGTTTGAAGGAGATTCGATAGTCTGCAGAATGGAAGATCTCAAAGTAAATGCTGTTTACAGCACTTCAGAAGTCAGGGTGTCTCCATAAAGCCTCTGAAGACAGGACTGCACCTTGACCAACCTCATGATGTCAGAAATGTCCACCACTTCATTCAGGGTCCTATTATGGAGAATTGAAGAAGCCATATCCAAATGACCATGATTCGGAATATTGAACATTTTGTTTGAATTCCTGGTCTTGGGGATATAAAACACCTTGTGAATCTAATTGGCTAAACCAAATACTCAAAATTTTGGAAACAGCCCAAATCCCAATATTTCCAAACTGCTCAAACT
>NW_025141156.1:0-1244 GCF_004010195.1 Chiloscyllium plagiosum | reverse complement strand
GGAAGACACCCCTTTAATTGTAACATTCAGGAAATATGCCTTACTTCAACAAAAATGTGCTGTGCTCACAGATATTTGGACAGAGGAAGGGAGTTGCAGTCTGGGGTGAAGCTCAATCTTCATTCAGAGAAAGAGAGGAGCAGCAGTAGCTTCAGAAGCTCAAGGTCCAACTTGCGCATTCAGACAATAGGGGGACTCTTCTGGGTAAAATCTGGGAGTGAAGCAATGTCTCCTCCTTTCCATTCCTTATCCTGGGAGGGAGAGAGAAGGGGGGAGCACTGTTCACTTGCAGCAACGGGAGGCAGAGAGTATGAATCCAAGCAGGGAGCAAACTCTGCAAAAGTCAGTTTCAGTCAGCTTCTTCTGGAATATTGTGTGCAATTCTGGTCTCCCTTCTATAGGAAGGATGTTGTGATACTTGAAAGGATTCAGAAAAGATTCACAAGGCTGTTGCCAGGGTAGGAGGGTTTGAACCACAAGGAGAGACTGAATAGGATGGGGCTGTTTTCCCTGGAGCATCTCAGGCTGAGTGTGTGTTTTTTAAAGAGGTTTATAAAAACTTGAGGGGTGTGGATCGGGTGGATAGACAAGGTCTTTTCCCTGGGATAGGGGGAGTGCAGAACTAGAGGGCACAGGTTTAGGGCTAGAGGGGAAAAATTTAAAAGGGACCTTGCAGTCTTCCATTTTTTGCAGAGGGTGATGCGTGTATGGAATGAGCTGCCAGAGGAAGTGGTGGAGGCATCTGGATGGATATATGAAAAGGAAGGGTTTAGAGGGATATGGACCAAGTGATGAAAAATGGAACTAGACTAATTTTGGATATCCGATTGGCATGGACAAGTTAGATTGAAGGATCTGTTTCTGTGCTTTATGTCTCTGACTCTATGACTGGTGAAAAGCGTTGGCATTCGTCGAAACATTTATGTAACAGAAAATTATAAGAGGGTAAAGATTAGCCTCACGTCATTGATCCATGAATCCTGGTGTAGTATGGATGTATTTCCAGTAATAGAGTCAGTACGGCATGGAAGGAGTCCAAAACGACAGCTTCTTTTACAAAAAGTCACACTTAAAACTTACATTTCCAGAAGACTCAGATTTAAGACAACCGTGCGTAAAGATAAGACAGATAAGTCTGGGGTATATGTTACATATTTGATGGAATGTTTATAGCTCTCAAAGCCTGATTTGCAGTTGTTGCTGGGCTCGGAATATTGTACAGCAGAATATTGTGTATCTTCAGT
>NW_025141155.1:0-1244 GCF_004010195.1 Chiloscyllium plagiosum | reverse complement strand
GAGGTGTACAAAATAGTGAGAGGAATAGATGGAATCAATAGCCAGAGACTTTTCGCCAGGGCAAGACTGACTGGTATAAGAAGTCATAATATGGAGATATTAGGAGGAAGGGATAAAGGAGACGTCAGTTTTTTTACACAGAGAGTTGTGAATGCATGGAATGCGTTGCAGCTATGGTGGTGGAAGCAGCGTCATTGAGGACATTTAAGCGACTGCTGGACATGCACAAGGATGTGTTGAGGGGTGCATAGGTTAAGTTACTATATTTTACATTAGGATTAAATCTCGGCACAACATCGTGGGCTAAAGCGCCTGTTCTCTGCTGTACATTTTTTATGTTCTAAATAGTTAATACAACAAAGTTAGATTGCTTTGATTTACTGGCAGCAATCTTAGCACATATCGCAATACATTCAGCCATAAATTTGTTTAAAACTCTTATCGTCATTAGGCAAAATGTTTCAGTTCCAAAGTCCATGCGGTTTAACCACCTAACTCTTCAACAGCTGGTCTCAACCATCTCAAGTCTCACGGGTAGTCTTTATCAAAACGGTCAGCTCTGGTTAATCAGTCTTTTCAAAGCAACTGAAATCACAACAATAATACTACTTTTGTTTTAAAAAAAAGCTCCAGCTTGTGGATTCAGTCTTTAGGAGTGATTAGAGACCAAAACGGGGGATGAGGTGTTAAATGAATACTCTGCACCTATCCATACTAAGGAAGGGGACACCGTCCAGGTCATGTTGACAGAGGAGGAAATTCAGTCACCAGAAGGGTTTATAACTGATTAGGAAGAGGTATTAGAATAGGTTGTTAGTATGTAAAGTTTATTAGGTACCAGGACTGAATGAGATGTATCCAAAGATAAATGAAGTCAGTAGAAATTACAGAAGCACCAGCAATAATCTTTCAATCTTCCCTAGATGCAGGGGTGTTGCCACATGACTAGAGAACTGTAAATGTAACATCCATGTTCACAAAAAAGTTGGAAGGCGAAGTAAGACTAGCCAATTTTACTTCAGTGGCAAAGAGATTTCTTAAAATAATTATGATATAATAGTCACATGGAAAAAAGTTAGTTAATTAGAAAGGGCTAGCACAGATTTATTCAGAGAAAATCATGTTTAACTTGCTGGATTATTTTGAATAGACAACAGGGAGCTGATGAAGACACTCAAAAGATATTTGAAATAGTGCCACATAACTGTTTTCTGAGTAAAGTAAAAGTTCATTGAATACAAGGG
>NW_025141154.1:0-1244 GCF_004010195.1 Chiloscyllium plagiosum | reverse complement strand
AGTCTAAAACTTACGTGGAAACAAAAAGGGATTTTGCTAGAATCATTTTCTGAAAACATTATCGTTGGTTTGGTACATTTACATCCATCCTCATACTTGCAGTTTAACAAGTTTTAAATTACTTATATGATGGTCACTGCAAATTCCTTCACGAATGATCAAATGTTAAAGTCTGAAATGATTCCATCAATGTAGGTTTCAATTTAGTTTTAAGTAATCAGCAGACACATATTTTCATCCCAAAACAGAATCATTCTGTACCCGAGTCCAAGCGTTACAGTGTGACAGCTTTCACTCACTTCACTCATCCTTTAATTGGTCCAACACCTGGGGGTTTCAGAGGTGACATCGATAAGTGGCAGGAACAGAAATTATGGGAGAGTTGAGAGCAGGTTTACACTGGTGTCAAATATTGCAAAATCCAATGAAAGTGATTGTTTTTGAGATTGTAATGTCGTCTCCTGCCATATTGAACTGACTTGAACTTCATGAAAACATAAAAATATGTCGAGTTAACAATTGATAGTCTTGCTGTCATAGTCAATGAGAACAATATGCCTGGATTTTGAGCTTTAAGGAACAAAACGTAAATATTATATCAGCAATAAGTAAATGTGCATCTATTCTAAACCACAAAAAATTAACTGCTCTACAAGTTTCAGTGCCTCGGCCCTGAGGGGATCTCTCTCACTCCCAGGCAACTTTGTTTCTATTTAAGTTTTTTTAGATGTTGGTGATTCCAATTTTCATGAAACATTAACGTTCCAGAACAGTCAAAATTAGACAGTTTCAACTCTAATGACGTTTCAAGCCAAGTTGTTCGTGCTTCTACAGTATTCGATGACTCAGGGGAAAACACAATGAAGTCTTTAATGGTCGCCCAATGTGTCCCATTGGCTAAATTCACTAAAGCCTGGACATCCTGAGGCAAGCACCAATAAATACTGCAGATTTATACGAGCCAATTAAACGTGTGAGGCACAAGAGCTGGTCAGGGCATCATGAAGCATGCGGCAGACGTCAGAGTTGGTCCAATGATTATCAAATGGAGTTTCATCTATCATAATCCTGGGGCAAGCAAGTTCTTCATTAACTAAACTCTATGAATTGTGCGATGCTTTTACCAGCAGTTGCAATCCAGAAAACCATGTCCTGTTGAGTACATGAACTAGTTACTTCTGGATAAGTAGCGCGAACTGCAACGATTACTCCCTCTCTTACTCCCTCTCTCGCTCTCCAGTTTC
>NW_025141153.1:0-1244 GCF_004010195.1 Chiloscyllium plagiosum | reverse complement strand
CCTCGACAGAACATTCATGCCCTCAACACCTCAAAAAGCAAACCTGTTGCCCCCTTGGACCGTGTACATCCCCAACCTGTTCTCACTGTGATGACCCACTGCCACCCCTAAGATTGGAGCCCAGGTCCCAAGAACATCATTTGGGTCTCTGGATTGATCATAGAATCCCGAAGATGTGGAAGCAGGCCATTCAGCCTATCAGGTTCACACTGACCCTCGGCAGAGCATCCCACATAACCCTTCTATCCCTGGATCCCTTCACTTCCTCTGGCTAACCCAACCAGCCTGCACATCCTTGGACAGTGAGATGGAACTGGAGCACCCGGAGGCTGACACGGGTCGCCCAAGGCTAGAATCGAACCCGGGTGGGGTGAGGCAACAATGACCCCCCCGTGACAATCCCACCACCTCCTCCCCGTTGATGACCGTTTGATGTTTGTACCCGGGGAGTATCGAACTTGTCTAGCGTTTATTTAAGAAAGATTAGGGAAAAGGGCAATGCCTCCACAAGCTCAAGATGCTTGGTCCCCCTCGAAAAAATATTTATATCAGTTTCAAACAGAGAATTTATTCACAAAAACACTTTACGTACAAACGTAGTCACTAAAGTTCTGTTCTGTACAGTCTTTACAACAAGTCTTTGTCATGACATATATACTCCCCTTGGCTGATTAACTGAAATGTTCGGTCTGAGCTGTTCCTTCTGAATGAATATCACAAAGTTACATTGAGAAGGATCTTTGTGAAGTGCCTGTGTTCTGTATCTGTTCTCCCATGTACCCCGCCCTCCGAATACAATACCTTACAAAGCCTTAAACCTGTTTGTCAACTTTCAGCAGAAGCAGCCTCAGGGCATTGAACACTGACTGAATTACTCAGTGACGCTTGGATCAGGTCAAATTCTCAAGCAAACAGATGGTGGGGAAATTCAGCAGAATTCAGCAGGTAGCAACGGTGAAGAGAGTGAGGAACAATTCACATTTCAAGTGACCCTTCCTCAAAACGGTCTGTTCTGAAGGAACTTTCCCGCAGAAATCATTGGATTGAAAGGTGAACTCTCTCTCTGTCTCTTTCTCCCGCTCCCTTCAGAGATGCTGCCGGACATGCTGAGTTTCTTCAGCAATCTCTGTATTGATGTTTCAGGTCTCCAGCGCATCTGTAAAGATTGATTTTAGTGTTGAATTCCCAAACTTGCTCTATTAAAGGGATTTAATCCCTCTGCTACAAAGGGGGATCAGTTACCA
>NW_025141152.1:0-1244 GCF_004010195.1 Chiloscyllium plagiosum | reverse complement strand
ATGTTTTGAGGGGTCTGGCCTGGTCCATAACAATCGAGAAAGAAAGTAAAAGGAGAATGTGTCACTAGATAAAACACGAGTGACGAAGTGAGTTCAGAGGATTCTGAATTGGACTTTCCTCAAATTAAAATGGACAATGAGGACGATCTCAAAATTTGGTCTAAATTATTGAGTTATCTTCCCCAGGAAATCAAAATGACCTGAAAGAGTTATTACTATTGCATGGTGAGATATGTGGGAATAAGCTGGGAAGTAGAAATGATATAGATATAGGAAATGCTGTTCCAATTAAGCGATATCCTTATAAAGTTATGCCAAAGAAAGTTGGTATAGGTTCAAAGACAACTTGAACGCATGTTCCAAAACAACAGCATCAAAGTGAGTTGCAGCAACTGGAGCTCAGTCATAGTAATGGTGCCACAACCAGATGATTGTGTGCAGATTATTGCAAAGTTAATGCAGTTGCAGAGTTTGATTCATATCCGATTCCACATTGAGAAAACTGTATTGAAAAGGTAGAACAGCATTTGTAATTTGGACTTGCTCAGAGGATACTGGTAGGTACCTTTATCGGAAGGAATGAAGACAATTTCGGCTTTTGTCACAATGAATGGACATTACCAACTTAAAGTCATAGAGTCATAGAGATGTACAGCATGGAAACTGACCCTTTGGTCCAACCCATCCATACCAACCAGATATCCCAACCCAAAGTAGTCTCAGCTGACAGCGCCCGGCCCATAACCCTCCAAACCCTTCCTATTTATATACCCATCCAGATGCCTTTTAAATGTTGCAATTATACCAGCCTCCACCACTTCCTCTGGCAGCTCATTCTATACACGTACCACCCTCTGTGTGAAAACGTTGCCCCTTAGGTCTCGTTTGTATCTTTCCCCTCTCACCCTAAACCTATGCCCTCTAGTTCTGAACTCCCCGACCCCAGGGAAAAGGACTTTGTCTACTTATCCTATCAATGCCCCTCATGATTTTGTAAACCTCTATCAGGTCACCCCTCAACCACCGATGGTCCAGGGAAAACAGCCCCAGCCTGTTCAGCCCCTCCCTGTAGCTCAAAGCCTCCAGTCCTGGCAACATCCTTGTCAATCTATTCTGAACATTTTCAAGTTTCACAACATCTTTCCTATAGGAAGGAGACCAGAATTGTACACAATATTCCAACAGCGGCCTAACCATTGTCCTGTACAGCCGCAACATAACCTCCCAATTCCTGTACTTAATAC
>NW_025141151.1:0-1244 GCF_004010195.1 Chiloscyllium plagiosum | reverse complement strand
ACAAACTGCATTCATTCAATCATTGAATCAAACGTCAATCATTATTTCAATTAATCAAACGTTATTCATTGATTCAATGAAACAAACTTAACTCATTTCTTTAGTGAATCCAACTGCATTCATCCGTACAGTCAAACAAGCTGCATTCGTTAATTCAATGAAACAGAGTGCACGTGGTAATTCAATGAGTTGAGCCTCTCTCATTCAGTCAATGTCTCGGGCTTAACGCTTTCTTTCAATGAAACAAACGGCATTCATTCAATCATTGAATTAAACTTCAATCATGAATTCAATGAATCAGATGTTAATTGTTGATTCTCTGAACCAAACGTAACCCATTTCTTCCTGCGTCCAACTGCATTAATTCACACAATGAAACACTGCATGCCTTCGTTCAATGAAACTGAGTGCAAGTGCTAATCCAATGCTTATAGCATTTCCCTTTCATTCTGTGAAACAATCTGCAAAGATTAATTCAATGAAACAGACTGCACGTGTTAATTCAATGACTAGAGCTTCTCTCATTTCTTCAAATTCGAGCTTCACGCTTTCCTTCATTGAAACGAACTGCATGCACACAGTCATTGAATCAGAATTCTATCATTCATGCAATGAAATAAACTGCACGCATTCATTCAACGAAACCTTACTGCACGCGTTTATTCAATGAGTAGAGCTCCTCTCATTCAGTCAATGTCACGAGTTTTAATTCAGTGAAACAAATTGCATTCATTCAAACATTGTGTCAAACTTCAATCATTGAATTAAACTTCAATCATTAATTCAATGAAGCAAACGTTGATCGTTGATTCTTTGAAACAATGCAGTTTTCGTGCATCCAACTGCATTGATTCATGCAATGTAACAAACGGCATGCGTTCGTTCAATGAAACAGAGGGCAATGCGTACAGCTTTTCCCATTCATTCTGTGAAACAAACTGCAAAGATTAATTCAATGAAACAGACTGCACATGTTAATTCAAAATCTGGATCTTACGCTCTCATTCATTGAAACAAACTGCATGCATTCAGTCATTGACTTAAAATTAAATCATTCATTCAATGAAACCTTACTGCAACTGTTTATTCAATGAGTAGACCTTCTCTCATTCATTCAATTACTCGAGCTCAACGCTTTCAATCAATAAAACAAACTGCATCATTCAAACATTTAATCAAACTTCAATTATTGATTCAAAAAATCAAACAGTATTCATTGATTCAATGAAACAAACTTAACTCAT
>NW_025141150.1:0-1244 GCF_004010195.1 Chiloscyllium plagiosum | reverse complement strand
CACATTCTCCCAGTGTCTGTGTGGAGATAACACTTTCTCCCCGTGCCTGTGTGGAGATTACACGTTCTCCCCGTGTCTGTGCGGAGATTACACATTCTCCCCATGTCTGTGTGTAGATTACACATTCTCCACGTGTCTGTGTGGAGATTATACATTCGCCCTGTGTCTGTGTGAGGATTACACAATCTCCCCGTATCTGTGCAGAGCTTACACATTCTCCCCGTGTCTGTGTGGAGATTACACATTCTCCCCGTGTCAGTGTGGAGATTACACATTCTCCCCCTGTCTGTGTGGAGATTACACATTCACCCCGCGTCTGTGTGAGGATTACACATTCTCCCCGTGTCTGTGCGGTGATAACACATTCGCCCCGTGTCTGTGTGAGGATTACACAATCTCCCCGTGTCTGTGCGGCGATTACACATTCTCCCCGTGTCTGCGTGGAGATTACACAATCTCCCTTGTCTGTGTGGAGATTACAAATTCACCCCGTGTCTGTGTGGAGATTACACATTCTACCAGCGTCTGTGTGGAGATTACACATTCTCCCAGTGTCTGTGTGGGAGCACACATTCTCCCCCTGTCTGTGTGGAGATTACACATTCACCCCGCGTCTGTGTGAGGATTACACATTCTCCCCGTGTCTGTGCGGTGATAACACATTCGCCCCGTGTCTGTGTGAGGATTACACAATCTCCCCGTGTCTGTGCGGCGATTACACATTCACCCTGTGTCTGTGTGGAGATTACATATTCTCCCCGTGTCTGTGTGAGGATTACACATTCTCCCCGTGTCTGTGCGAAAATTACAAATTCTCCCCGTGTCAGTGTGGAGATTACACATTCACCCTCTGTCTGTGTGGAGATTACACATTCGCCCTGTGTCTGTGTGAGGATTACACAATCTCCCCGTATCTGGGCAGAGCTTACACATTCTCCCTGTGTCTGTGCGGAGATTACACATTCTCCCCGTGTCTGTGCGGAGATTTCACATTCTCCCCGTGTCTGTGCAAAGATTACACATTGTCCCCGTGTCTGTGTAAGGATTACTCAATCTCCCCGTGTCTGTGCGGAGATCACACATTCTCCCTCTGTCTTTGTGGGGGTTACACATTCTCCCCGTGTCGGTGTGAGGATTACACATTCTCCCCGTGTCTGTGCGGTGATTACACATTCGCCCCGTGTCTGTGTGAGGATTACACAATCTCCCTGTGTCTGTGCGGAGATTACACATTCTCCCCGTGT
>NW_025141149.1:0-1244 GCF_004010195.1 Chiloscyllium plagiosum | reverse complement strand
AGTTTTGGTTGCTCTGTGTTACAACATTTTGAAATTAACCAATCAGAACATATTATGCCGCAAGGTACTAACACCCAATCGAATGTGAATTGATTCTTTTTCGTCAACATCGGACCAATGAAAGAATCCAATGATTTGGGTATGAAGAAACTGGCACTTAGAGTGTCAGCCAGACAGAATAACTGACATTGAGAGACTGCCATTCAAGACTGTCTATCAAAGTTCATATAAAACAATATTGCAGGAAAATACCGAAGACTGCAGACCCCAGAGACGACAGTTACTGCAAGGTTTTGAAAGTTAAGCTGATGTAATTTTAATAGAGGCATTCATTGGAACACAATATTGTTAAAGTGTTGTAGGTAGATAACAAACATTTTAGATAAAGGAGGCTGAGAGTAGTAATAGTTAACTTTTAGAGATACAGGATCAATTGATTTTGTTTTCCTTTAGGTTGTGCAATTAGAGAGTTTTCTGCCACTCACACCTTAACACATTACGAGTCACGGTGAGCATTTAGTGGTGTTTGGTTTAATTAGCAGAAGGGTTCACCGCTGTGTCGCAGCAAAACTGCCCAGCATCGTGAGTCAAGGGTCGTCGCAGATACCAGTCGCAGGCTTGGACACTATCAGTCAACCCATCGTGGATTTGAGGATCAGGGCACTTTCCCGTAAAGGATAAATTTTTGGATGATTCCTGCTGGAATCAGAGAATTCCCAAGAGGGATTAAGGGTAATGGAAGTGGATGGTGCAGCTGTTATCACTTGTACAGCTGGCGGAAAGTTGGTGAGTTGGCCTGAGCTAGTCAGTAGGCAGCACAGGTGCCTGGCAGAGTTGGGAAGAGGGACAGAGAAGAGCCGAGAGAGAGAACGAGAGAAGATGCTGCATTCAGTGGTGTGAGTGCAGGAATATGAACCTTGGTTGGAGCAGATTGAAGTAGCAGAAATAGAGTGATTGTGAGTTCACGAAGTGCAGATTGTGGCACTTACCTGGTGGGGTGGAGTTGGTCGTTGACCTCCTTCCAACTCAGCTGGGCATTCACATTGAATGCTGTCACCTCACATATCCAGGACTCAACCTGTGACCAAGCTGGCAGGATTTGAAATCATGGCCTCTTCTGCCAGTCCGGGAGGAGATACAGTCTCTCTTACACACCATATCATTCAAATAAACCTCAATTGCAACGTGAAGCACCAATTTTACTCCTTCTACCATGACAAGGGCAGTTTCTCATTGTCAATCCA
>NW_025141148.1:0-1244 GCF_004010195.1 Chiloscyllium plagiosum | reverse complement strand
CAAAGAGTAGAGCTTCTCTCATTCTTTCAATATGTGAGGCTTAATTCATTCGTTCAATGAAATAAACTGCATTCATTCGTTCTTTGAATGAAACTTCAAAACTTCTTTCAATGATTCATACGTTTTTCATTGCTTCATTTAAACAAATTTAATTCATACTTTTAATGTATCCAAATTATCTACTGAAACAATATGCATTCTTTCATTCACTCAATGAGTCAAACAGCACTCGTGCATTCAAGGAAACAAACTCCACGTATTAATTCAATGAGTAGAGCTTCTCTCATTCAATCCATGTCTCCACCTTAACGCATTCATTCAATGAAACAAACTGCATTCATTCATTTCTGGAATCAAATTGATTCAATGAAAGTAAACGTAACTCATACATTTTAGGAATAAACCAGCACTCATTAATTTAGTGATTTAATCTCTACTCATCCATTCAGTTAATCAAACGGCGCCCTTTCACTCAAGGAATGAAACTGCGCTTGTGAATTCAATGAGTAGAGCATATTACAGTCAGTCAATGTCTCTAGCTTAATTCATGCATTTCATGAATCCAAATTCATTCCAATATCTACTGAAACAAATTGCAATCTTTCATCAACTAAACTGCACTATTTCATTCAATTAACAAATTGCAAGTGTTAATTCAATGAGTAGAATTTCACACATTCTTTCAATGGATCAAGCTTAACTCATTCGTGCAATGAAACAAACTGCATTCATACATTGAATCAAACTTCAAAACATCTTTCAATGTTTCAAACGTTTTTCATTGATTCATTGAAACTAACTTAATTCATACATTCAATGAACCAAATTCTCTCATTTTTCTACTGAAACAAATTCATTCATTCATTGTATCAAACTTGAAAGGTTCTTTCAATAATTCATACATCTTTTAAAATTTAAATTATCATATAATGAATCCAAATTCACTCATTTATCTACTGAAACAAACTGCATTCTTTCATTCATTCAAACTGCACTCGTTCATGCAATGAAACAAACTCAACCTGTTAATTCAATGGGTAGAGCTTCTCTCATTTAATCCATGTCTCCACCTTAACGCATTCATTCAATGAAACAAACTGCATTCATTCATTTCTGGAATCAAACTGCAATCATGCATTCAATATGTCAAACGTGTTACATTGATTCAATGAAAGTAAACGCAACTCATACATTTTAGGAATAAACCAGCCCTCGTTAATTTAGTGAATGAATCTCTATTCATC
>NW_025141147.1:0-1244 GCF_004010195.1 Chiloscyllium plagiosum | reverse complement strand
AATCAACTTTTTCCTTATTAGGTGATCATAAATTCTATCTCTCTTAACTTTTTTCCAAAAAAATTACCTGAATCGAAACTAAGGGTCATTGTTCTACAATTATCAACGTTTTCTCTGCTCCGCTTCTTGGAGAAGGGGTCAATATTTGCTAAGTTTGAGTCTCTCGCACTAATCACATAGACACAGACGGCACAAAGTTCAGAGTTAAAAGTTCAGCAATCTCCACCCACGATTTCCAGAGAATCCGTGGATACATCCCGTCAAGTCCAAAGGACAGATCTATTTTCATACTTTCAAGAATTGTCAACACAAATTCCTTCCGAACATCAATTTCTTGTACTGTAATAGGCTGAATCTGAGTATTCTCCTCGACAGCATTGTCTTTTTTCATTTGTGATACAGATGAAAAATATTCATTCAGCGCCTTTCCTTTCCTCGGACCCCACGGACAACGTCCCACGACGGTCCTTGACAGTTCTAATCGTATCCTAGTCATTCATTTGTTCCTGAAATACCAATAAAAACTTCAGGGTTTTCCTTCATCCTGCCAGCCATCGACATTGCATATCCCCTTTTCGCTCGACGTAGCTCTCTATTTCGGCCCTTCCTGGCGAGTTTTTAATTCTCAAGCACCCGACCTGAGCATGAACAGCTCATCTTTACATAAGCTTCCTTCTCCCTCTTGACAATAGATGCAAGTTCTTCAGTAGACACGGCTCCCTGGCTCGACCACATATTCCCTGAATGACGCATACATACTTATCAAGGGCACGCAGTAGCTCCTCCCTGAAAACGCTCCGGATTTCAGTTGTACCGAACCGCTGCAGATAATTTCTCCATCCTGTTCATCCTAACTGACGCCTAATCACCTTTCTCCCGGCAATACCTCTTGCCCTGCGATATATACTTATTCCTATCACCAAAGTGCTCACTTCCCTCCAAATCGAACAGATGGCTTGGTTCATTACCCAGTACCAATTCCAATGTAGCTTTGCTTCTTGTCGGCCTGTCTATATGCTGTGTCAGGAATATTTGGAAAGTTAAAGTTCCCCATGACAACTACCCCGTTATTTTCGCTCCTATCCAGAATCATCTATGCAATCTTTTCCTCGATATCTCTGGAACGTTTCACTGGGCTATTGAAAACTCCATTCACAGTGACCTCTCCTTTCCTGAGTCTAATATCAGACCATTCTAGTTCAGTAGACTCTGCAGAGTGCTCATCAAATAACCTTTTCGCTCCC